>NW_026967810.1:0-176290 GCF_028390025.1 Pseudophryne corroboree | reverse complement strand
CTCACTGGTATCTACTGTGCCGGATATGAGTGCCTCGCTAGTATCTACTGTGCCTGGTGCAGTGCCTCACTAGTATCTGCTGTGCCTGGTGCAGTGCCTCACTAGTATCTACTGTGCCTGGTTCAGTGCCTCACTAGTACCTACTCTGCCTGGTGCAGTGCCTCACTAGTATCTACTGTGCCGGATGGGAGTGCCTCACTAGTATCTACTGTGCCTGGTGCAGTGTCTCACTAGTATCTACTGTACCTGATGGAGCGACTCACTGGTATCTACTGTGCCGGATTTGAGTGCCTCACTAGTATCTACTGTGCCTGGTGCAGTGCCTCACTAGTATCTGCTTTGCCTGGTGCAGTGCCTCACTAGTATCTACTCTGCCTGGTGCAGTGCCTCACTAGTATCTACTGTGCCTGATGGAGCGCCTCACTGGTATCTACTGTGTCGGATGGGAGTGCCTCACTAGTATCTACTGTGCCTGGTACAGTGCCTCACTAGTATCTGCTGTGCCTGGTGCAGTGCCTCACTAGTATCTACTGTACCTGGTGCAGTGCCTCACTAGTATCTATTGTTCCTGGTGCAGTGCCTCACTAGTGCCTATTGGAGTACATGGCTAGTATATACTATGCATGAGGGAGTGCCTCACTAGTATCTATTGTGCCCAGCCGAGTGCCTCACTAGTATCCACTGTACCTGGTGCAGTGCCTCACTAGTATCTATTGTTCCTGGTGCAGTGCCTCACTAGTGCCTTTTGGAGTACATGGCTAGTATATAATATGCATGAGGGAGTGCCTCACTAGTATCTATTGTGCCCAGCCGAGTGCCTCACTAGTATCCACTGTACCTGGTGCAGTGCCTCACTAGTATCTATTGTTCCTGGTGCAGTGCCTCACTAGTGCCTATTGGAGTACATGGCTACTATATACTATGCATGAGGGAGTGCCTCACTAGTATCTATTGTGCCCAGCCGAGTGCCTCACTAGTATCCACTGTACCTGGTGCAGTGCCTCACTAGTATCTATTGTTCCTGGTGCAGTGCCTCACTAGTGCCTATTGGAGTACATGGCTAGTATATAATATGCATGAGGGAGTGCCTCACTAGTATCTATTGTGCCCAGCCGAGTACCTCACTAGTATCCACTGTAGAAGGCTGAGTGCCTTAAAAGCATTTACTACTGTGCCTGATAGATTATATCACTAGTATCTAATGTGCCTGGCTTATTGCCTCACTAGTATTTGCTGTGTCTGGTGGCGTACCTCACTCGTATGTGCTGTGTCTGGTGGCGTACCTCACTCGTATGTGCTGTGTCTGGTGGCGTACCTCACTCGTATGTGCTGTGTCTTGCAAGGTACCTCACTAGTATGTACTATACATGCTGGAGTTCCTCTCTAATATGTGCTTTGTCTTGCTAAGTACCTGTGTCTGAAGGAGTGCCTCACTAGTATGCAAATAGCCTGGCGGTGTGCCTCACTAGTATGTACAGCGTCTAGGCGCGTGCCTCACTAGTATGTAATGTACAGCGTCTAGGGGCGTGCCTCACTAGCATGTACAGCGTCTAGGGGCGTGCCTCACTAGTATGTACGGTGTATGATGGAGTGCCTCACTAGTATGTACAGTGTTTGGTGGCGTGCCTCACTACAATGTATGTACTGTGTCTGAAGCAGTGGCTCACTAGTATACATCTTGTCGGTCAGACTGCCTCAGTAGTATGTACGATGGGGCTGATTCAGACCTGATCGCTAGGCTGCGTCCTGGGCTGTGCAGCTCTCTACACATACGATTGCAACCCTGCACAGTGATTACCCCCTGTGCTGCGTCTGGCGGGGTGCCTCACTGGTATGCGCTGCGTCTGGCGGGGTGCCTCACTGGTATGTGCTGCGTCTGGCGGGGTGCCTCACTGGTATGTGCTGCGTCTGGCGGGGTGCCCCACTGGTATGTGCTGCGTTGGCGGGGTGCCTCACTGGTATGTGCTGCGTTGGCGGGGTGCCTCACTGGTATGTGCTGCGTCTGGCGGGGTGCCCCACTGGTATGCGCTGCGTCTGGCGGGGTGCCTCACTGGTATGTGCTGCGTCTGGCGGGGTGCCTCACTGGTATGTGCTGCGTCTGGCGGGGTGCCCCACTGGTATGTGCTGCGTTGGCGGGGTGCCTCACTGGTATGTGCTGCGTTGGCGGGGTGCCTCACTGGTATGTGCTGCGTCTGGCGGGGTGCCCCACTGGTATGTGCTGCGTTGGCGGGGTGCCTCACTGGTATGTGCTGCGTTGGCGGGGTGCCTCACTGGTATGTGCTGCGTCTGGCGGGGTGCCTCACTGGTATGTGCTGCGTCTGGCGGGGTGCCTCACTGGTATGTGCTGCGTCTGGCGGGGTGCCCCACTGGTATGTGCTGCGTTGGCGGGGTGCCTCACTGGTATGTGCTGCGCCTGGCTGGGTGCCTCACTGGTACGTACTGCACCTTGCGGGGTTGCCTCACTGGTTTGTGCTGCGTCTGGCGGGGTGCCTCACTGGTATGTGGTGCGTCTGGCGGGGTGCCTCACAGGTATGTGCTGCGTCTGGCGGGGTGCCTCACAGGTATGTGCTGCGTCTGGCGGGGTGCCTCACTGGTATGTACTGCACCTTGCGGGGTTGCCTCACTGGTATGTGCTGCGTCTGGCGGGGTGCCTCACTGGTATGTGCTGCGTCTGGCGGGGTGCCTCACTGGTATGCGCTGCGTCTGGCGGGGTGCCTCACTGGTATGTGCTGCGTCTGGCGGGGTGCCTCACTGGTATGTGCTGCGTCTGGCGGGGTGCCCCACTGGTATGTGCTGTGTTGGCGGGGTGCCTCACTGGTATGTGCTGCGTCTGGCGGTGTGCCTCACTGGTATGTGCTGCGTCTGGCGGGGTGCCCCACTGGTATGTGCTGCGTTGGCGGGGTGCCTCACTGGTATGTGCTGCGTTGGCGGGGTGCCTCACTGGTATGTGCTGCGTCTGGCGGGGTGCCTCACTGGTATGTGCTGCGTCTGGCGGGGTGCCTCACTGGTATGTGCTGCGTCTGGCGGGATTTCCCACTGGTATGTGCTGCGTTGGCGGGGTGCCTCACTGGTATGTGCTGCGCCTGGCTGGGTGCCTCACTGGTATGTACTGCACCTTGCGGGGTTGCCTCACTGGTATGTGCTGCGTCTGGCGGGGTGCCTCACTGGTATGTGCTGCGTCTGGCGGGGTGCCTCACAGGTATGTGCTGCGTCTGGCGGGGTGCCTCACTGGTATGTACTGCACCTTGCGGGGTTGCCTCACTGGTATGTGCTGCGTCTGGCGGGGTGCCTCACTGGTATGTGCTGCGTCTGGCGGGGTGCCTCACTGGTATGTGCTGCGTCTGGCGGGGTGCCTCACTGGTATGTGCTGCGCCTGGCGGGGTGCCTCACTGGTATGCACTGCGCCTTGCGGGGTTGCCTCACTGGTATGTGCTGCGTCTGGCAGGGTGCCTCACAAGTATGTGCTGCGTCTGGCGGGGTGCCTCACTGGTATGTGCTGCGTCTGGCGGGGTGCCTCACTGGTATGTGCTGCGTCTGGCGGGGTGCCTCACTGGTATGTGCTGCGTCTGGCGGGGTGCCTCACTGGTATGTGCGGCACCTGGCGGGGTGCCTCACGGTTATGTGCGGCGCCTGGCGGGGTGCCTCACTGGTATGTGCTGCGCCTGGCGGGGTGCCTCACTGGTATGTGCTGCGCCTGGCGGGGTGCCTCACGGTTATGTGCTGCACCTGGTGGGGTGCCTCACTGGTATGTGCTGCGCCTGGTGGGGTGCCTCACTGGTATGTGCTGCGTTGGCGGGGTGCCTCACTGGTATATGCTGCACCTGGCTGGGTGCCTCACTGGTATGTACTGCGCCTTGCGGGGTTGCCTCACTGGTATGTGCTGCGTCTGGCGGGGTGCCTCACAGGTATGTGCTGCGTCTGGCGGGGTGCCTCACTGGTATGTGCTGCGTCTGGCGGGGTGCCTCACTGGTATGTGCTGCGTCTGGCGGGTGCCTCACTGGTATGTGCTGCGTCTGGCGGGGTGCCTCACTGGTATGTGCTGCGTCTGGTGGGGTGTCTCACTGGTATGTGCTGCGTCTGGCGAGGTGCCTCACTGGTATGTGCTGCGTCTGGCGAGGTGCCTCACGGTTATGTGCTGCGCCTGGCGGGGTGCCTCACCGGTATGTGCAGCACCTGGCGGGGTGCCTCACTGGTATGTGCTGCGCCTGGCGGGGTGCCTCACTGGTATGTGCTGCGCCTGGCGGGGTACCTCACTGGTATGTGCTGCGCCTGGCGGGGTGCCTCACTGGTATGTGCTGCGCCTGGCGGGGTGCCTCACGGTTATGTGCTGCGCCTGGCGGGGTGCCTCACTGGCTTGTGCTGCGTCTGGCGGGGTGCCTCATTAGTATGACCGTGTTTGTCGGGTATGGGATCTGTACAATGATCCCCGCAGTGTACACCGCTATAGAATATGTTGGCATTTTATGGCCGTGGAGAGAGGGGTGTTCTGTAAATCCTGATGGTAGAGTGCTGCGTGATGTACAGGGACAGCTGCACAAACAGACAGACATTCCCAGGCAGGAGAGAGACAGACTGAGACAGCTGGGAGAGTGAGAGAGCATGTCTGCCGGCTGCTGCTATTCCTGTCTTATCAGTGGAAGGAATTCAGCAGCTGGAGGGTGGAGAGTGGGCCCTCCGCACAGCCCTGGGGGACCCCCGCTCGCCCAGAGCCCTGCAGCAGAGAGACGGGTAACAAAGAGACAGAAAGTGGGGGAAAGGCAGAGAGAGGGAGATAAGAGAGCGGAGGAGGCACAGAGACCGCAGCCTGCGAACAGTGCCCAGGAGACAGACCATGCTAAACTTTCTCAGGCGTGAGTAGGGGTCCACACTGGGGGGCTCAGCGTTACTCAGGAGGGGAGTACTGGCCAGAGTGCCGGGCTGATACCACAGGGGGGGGTACTAGCAGCGTTCCCGGGGTGATACCACAGAGGGGGGGTACTAGCAGCGTTCTCGGGGTGATACCACAGAGGGGGGGTACTAGCAGTGTTCCCAGGGTGATACCACAGAGGGGGGGTACTAGCAGTGTTCCCGGGGTGATACCACAGAGGGGGGGTACTAGCAGTGTTCCCGGGCTGATACCACAGAGGGGGTACTAGCAGTGTTCCAGGGTGATACCACAGAGGGGGTACTAGCAGTGTTCCAGGGTGATACCACAGAGGGGGTACTAGCAGTGTTCCCGGGCTGATACCACAGAGGGGGTACTAGCAGTGTTCCCGGGTGATACCACAGAGGGGGTACTAGCAGCGTTCCCAGGCTGATACCCCAGAGGGGGTACTAGCAGCGTTCCCAGGCTGATACCCCAGAGGGGGTACTAGCAGCGTTCCCAGGCTGATACCCCAGAGGGGGTACTAGCAGTGTTCCCGGGTGATACCACAGAGGGGGTACTAGCAGTGTTCCCGGGTGATACCACAGAGGGGGTACTAGCAGTGTTCCCGGGTGATACCACAGAGGGGGTACTAGCAGTGTTCCCGGGTGATACCACAGAGGGGGTACTAGCAGCGTTCCCAGGCTGATACCCCAGAGGGGGTACTAGCAGTGTTCCCGGGTGATACCACAGAGGGGGTACTAGCAGTGTTCCCGGGTGATACCACAGAGGGGGTACTAGCAGCGTTCCTGGGCTGATACCACAGAGGGGGTACTAGCAGCGTTCCTGGGCTGATACCACAGAGGGGGTACTAGCAGTGTTCCAGGGCTGATACTACAGAGGGGGTACTAGCAGCGTTCCCAGGTTGATACTACAGGGGGGTACTAGCAGCATTCTCAGGGTGATACTACGGGGGGGGGGGGGGTGTACTAGCAGTGTTCCAGGGGTGATACTACAGGGGGGTACTAGCAGTGTTCCGGGGCTGATACTACAGGGAGGTACTAGCAGTGTTCCAGGGCTGATACTGCAGTGGGGTACTAGCAGCGTTCCCAGGGTGATACTACAGGGAGGGGTGTACTAGCAGTGCTCCATGGGTGATACTACAGGGGGGTACTAGCAGTGTTCCGGGACTGATACTACAGGGAAGTACTAGCAGTGTTCCGGGGCTGATACTATAGGGGGGTACTGGCACTGTTCCGGGGCTGATACTACAGGGAGGTACTAGCAGTGTTCCGGGGCTGATACTACAGGGAGGTACTAGCAGTGTTCCAGGGCTGATACTACAGGGGGGTACTAGCAGCGTTCCGGGGCTGATACTACAGGGGGGGGGGGGGGGGGGTACTAGCAGTGTTCTGGGGCTGATACTACAGGGGGGAGGTACTAGCAGTGTTCCGGGGCTGATACTACAGGGAGGTACTAGCAGTGTTCCAGGGCTGATACTACAGGGAGGTACTAGCAGTGTTCCGGGGCTGATACTACAGGGAGGTACTAGCAGTGTTCCGGGGCTGATACTACAGGGGGGAGGCACTAGCAGTGTTCCGGGGCTGATACTACAGGGGGGAGGTACTAGCAGTGTTCCGGGGCTGATACTACAGGGAGGTACTAGCAGTGTTCCGGGGCTGATACTACATGGGGGTACTAGCAGTGTTCCGGGGCTGATACTACAGGGGGGTAGGTACTAGCAGTGTTCCGGGGCTGATACTACAGGGGGGAGGTACTAGCAGTGTTCCGGGGCTGATACTACAGGGAGGTACTAGCAGTGTTCCGGGGCTGATACTACAGGGAGGTACTAGCAGTGTTCCGGGGCTGATACTACAGGGAGGTACTAGCAGTGTTCCGAGGCTGATACTACAGGGGGGAGGTACTAGCAGTGTTCCGGGGCTGATACTACAGGGAGGTACTAGCAGTGTTCCGGGGCTGATACTACAGGGAGGTACTAGCAGTGTTCCGGGGCTGGGGGGGGGGTGATGTTCCGGAGGGGGTGCTAGCAGTATTTGGAATGTCACACGCTGGGAATGGAGAAGGACGGTGATTAGAGGAAGGGGCTCCTCATACATGTATATACAGGACACACAGAACATTGCGGAGCACAGCGAGTAATAGAGTAATTAGTACTCGGCAGGCGGGGCAGAGAGGACATCGGGCATGGCGACTGATGAAGGCGCTGGAGGAGCTCGCAAGGCAACTAAGAGCAAACTCTTTGAATTCCTGGTACACGGAGTGGTAAGTACCATGCAATTATAGGAGGTTACCTACATCGGGGTAATACATAATACATAGGCGTCACACACTGTATGTGCCACCCACCCGCCAATACCTTACACCCTATGTGCCACCCGCCCGCCAATACCTTACACCCTATGTGCCACCCACCCGCCAATACCTTACACCGTATGTGCCACCCACCCGCCAATACCTTACACCCTATGTGCCACCCACCCGCCAATACCTTACACTCTATGTGCCACCCACCCGCCAATACCTTACACTCTATGTACCACCCGCCCGCCAATACCTTACACCCTATGTGCCACCCGCCCGCCAATACCTTACACCCTATGTGCCACCCGCCCACCAATACCTTACACCCTATGTGCCACCCGCCCGCCAATACCTTACACCCTATGTGCCACCCGCCCGCCAATACCTTACACCCTATGTGCCACCCGCCCGCCAATACCTTACACCCTATGTGCCACCCGCCCGCCAATACCTTACACCGTATGTGCCACCCGCCCGCCAATACCTTACACCGTATGTGCCACCCGCCCGCCAATACCTTCCACCGTATGTGCCACCCGCCCGCCAATACCTTCCTTCGTATGTGCCACCCGCCCGCCAATACCTTCCACCGTATGTGCCACCCGCCCACCAATACCTTCCACCGTATGTGCCACCCACCCGCCAATACCTTCCACCGTATGTGCCACCCACCCGCCAATACCTTACACCGTATGTGCCACCCACCAATACCTTACACTGTATGTGCCACCCGCCAATACCTTACACTGTATGTGCCACCCGCCAATACCTTACACCCTATGTGCCACCCTCCAATACCTTACACCCTATGTGCCACCCTCCAATACCTTACACTGTATGTGCAACCCTCCAATACCTTACACTGTATGTGCCACCCGCCAATACCTTACACCCTATGTGCCACCCTCCAATACCTTACACCCTATGTGCCACCCTCCAATACCTTACACTGTATGTGCCACCCACCCGTCAATACTTTCCACTGTATGTGCCACCCGCCAATACCTTACACCGTATGTGCCACCCACCCGCCAATACCTTACACTGTATGTGCCACCCGCCCGCCAGTACCTTACACTGTATGTGCCACCCACCCGCCAATACTTTCCACTGTATGTGCCACCCGCCAATACCTTCCACCGTATGTGCCACCCGCCAATACCTTACACTGTATGTGCCACCCACCCGCCAATACCTTACACTGTATGTGCCACCCGCCCGCAAATACCTTACACTGTATGTGCCACCCGCCAATACCTTCCACACTATGTGCCACCTGCCTGCCAATACCTTCCACCGTATGTGCCACCCACCCGCCAATACCTTCCACCGTATGTGCCACCCACCCGCCAATACCTTACACTGTATTTGCCACCCACCCGTCAATACTTTCCACTTTATATACCACCCGCCCGCCAATACTTTCCACATACTCTTATGTGCCACCCGCACATACGCTCTTTCCACCATATGTGCCACCCGCCTGCCAATACCTTCCACTCTGTGCCACCCGCCAACAACACCTTCCACACACTCTATGTGCCACACCCACCAATACCTTCTGCACACTATGTGCCCCACACCCACCAATACCTTCCACTCTATGTGACACACACCCACAACACCTTCCACATACCCACCAATACCTACCACACACTGTGCCACACACCCACCGAATACCTTCCACTATAAGTGCCACCCAACTGCCAATATTTTCCACTCTGTCACACACCGCCAATACCTTCCACTCTATGTGCCACACACCCGCCAATACCTTCCACACACTCTATGTGCCACACACCTGCCAATACCTTCCACTGTATGTGCCCCACACCCGCCAATACCTTACACTGTATGTGTCACATACCCACCAATACCTTCCACACACTGTATGTGCCACCCACCCAACAATACCTTCCACTCTATGTGACACCCACCCGCCAATACCTTCCACTGTATGTACCACACACCCGCCAATACCTTCCACTGTATGTGCCACACACCCACCAATACCTTCCACACACCCACCAATACCTTCCACTCTATGTGCCACCCACCCAACAATACCTTCCACTCTGTGACACCCACCCATCCACCCACCAATACCTTCCACTCTATGTGCCACACACCCACTAATACCTTCCACTGTAAGTGCCACCCAACTACCAATACCTTCCACTGTATGTACCACACACCCACCAATACCTTCCACTTTATGTACCACATACCCACCAATACCTTCCACTGTATGTGCCACACACCCACCAATACCTTCCACTGTATGTGCCACACACCCACCAATACCTTCCACTGTATGTGCCACACATCCACCAATACCTTCCACTGTATGTGCCACACACCCACCAATACCTTCCACTGTATGTGCCACACACCCAACAATACTTTCCACTGTATGCACCACACCCGCCAATACCATCCACTGTATGTGCCACACACCCACCAATACCTTCCACACACTCTGTGCCACACACCCACCAATACCTTCCACACACTCTGTGCCACCCACCCACCAATACCTTCCACACACTCTGTGCCACACACCCAACAATACCTTCCACTCTGTGCCACACACCCACCAATAATGTACCACACAAAACCTTCCACTGTATGTGCCACACACCCACCAATACCTTCCACTGTATGTACCACCCACCCACCAATACCTTCCAGTGCATGTGCCACCCACCAATACCTTCCACTCTATGTGCCACACACCCACCAATACCTTCCACACACTCTATGTGCCACCATCCACCAAAACCTTCCACTGTATGTGCCACATACCCACCAATAATGTACCACACAAAACCTTCCACTGTCAGTGCCACCTCCTTCCACTCTATGTGCCACACAACAGTCAGTACCTTCCACCTTATGTACCACACACCCACCAATACCTTCCACTGTATGTGCCACAAACCCACCAACACCTTCCACACACTGTATGTGCCACACACCCACCAAAACCTTCCACTACATATAATGCCCACCTATATTCATGTATTTTTCTCTAACGTCCTAAGTGGATGCTGGGGACTCCGTCAGGACCATGGGGAATAGCTGCTCCGCAGGAGACAGGGCACAAAAATAAAGCTTTAGGATCAGGTGGTGTGTACTGGCTCCTCCCCCCATGACCCTCCTCCAAGCCTCAGTTAGGTTTTTGTGCCCGTCCGAGCAGGGTGCAATCTAGGTGGCTCTCCTAAAGAGCTGCTTAGAAAAAGTTTTTTAGGTTTTTTATTTTCAGTGAGTCCTGCTGGCAACAGGCTCACTGCATCGAGGGACTTAGGGGAGAGAATTTCAACTCACCTGCGTGCAGGATGGATTGGATTCTTAGGCTACTGGACACCATTAGCTCCAGAGGGAGTCGGAACACAGGTCTCACCCTGGGGTTCGTCCCGGAGCCGCGCCGCCGACCCCCCTTACAGATGCTGAAGATTGAAGGTCCGGAAACAGGCGGCAGAAGGCTCTTCAGTCTTCATGAAGGTAGCGCACAGCACTGCAGCTGTGCGCCATTGTTGTCACACACTTCACACCAGACGGTCACGGAGGGTGCAGGGCGCTGCTGGGGGCGCCCTGGGCAGCAATATATAATACCTTTTATGGCAAAAGAATACATCACATATAGCCATTGAGGCTATATGTATGTATTTAACCCATGCCAAATGTCTAAAACTCCGGGAGAAAAGCCCGCCGGAATAGGGGGCGGGGCTTATTCTCCTCAGCACACAGCGCCATTTTCCTGCTCAGCTCCGCTGTGAGGAAGGCTCCCAGGACTCTCCCCTGCACTGCACTACAGAAACAGGGTAAAACAGAGAGGGGGGGCATATTTTGGCGATATTTTTATATATTTAAGCGGCTATAAGGAACAACACTTATATAGGGTTGTTCCCATATATATTATAGCGCTTGGGTGTGTGCTGGCAAACTCTCCCTCTGTCTCCCCAAAGGGCTAGTGGGGTCCTGTCTTCGATAAGAGCATTCCCTGTGTGTCTGCTGTGTGTCGGTACGTGTGTGTCGACATGTATGAGGACGATGTTGGCGTGGAGGCAGAGCAATTGCCGATAATGGTGATGTCACCCCCCAGGGAGTCGACACCGGAATGGATGGCTTTGTTTATGGAATTACGTGATAATGTCAGCACATTACAAAAATCAGTTGACGACATGAGACGGCCGGCAAACCAGTTAGTACCTGCCCAGGCGTCTCAGACACCGTCAGGGGCTGTAAAGCGCCCTTTACCTCAGTCAGTCGACACAGACCCAGACACAGACACTGAATCTAGTGTCGACGGTGATGAAACAAACGTATTTTCAAGTAGGGCCACACGTTATATGATCACGGCAATGAAGGAGGCTTTGCATATCTCTGATACTACAAGTACCACAAAAAGGGGTATTATGTGGGGGGTGAAAAAACTACCTGTAGTTTTTCCTGAATCAGAGGAATTAAATGATGTATGTGATGAAGCGTGGGTTAACCCAGATAGAAAAATGCTAATTTCAAAAAAGTTATTAGCATTATACCCTTTCCCGCCAGAGGTTAGGGCGCGCTGGGAAACACCTCCTAGGGTGGATAAGGCGCTCACACGCTTATCAAAACAAGTGGCGTTACCGTCTCCTGATACGGCCGCCCTCAAGGATCCAGCTGATAGGAGGCTGGAAACTACCTTAAAAAGTATATACACACATACTGGTGTTATACTGCGACCAGCCATCGCCTCAGCCTGGATGTGCAGTGCTGGGGTCGTCTGGTTGGATTCCCTGACTGAAAGTATTGATACCCTGGATAGGGACAGTATTTTATTGACTATAGAGCAATTAAAGGATGCTTTCCTTTATATGCGAGATGCGCAGAGAGATATTTGCACTCTGGCATCGAGAGTAAATGCGATGTCCATATCTGCCAGAAGGAGTTTATGGACGCGACAGTGGTCAGGTGATGCGGATTCCAAACGACATATGGAAGTATTGCCATATAAAGGGGAGGAATTATTTGGCGTCGGTCTATCGGATCTGGTGGCTACGGCAACTGCCGGAAAATCCACTTTTTTACCTCAGACCCCCTCCCAACAGAAAAAGACACCGTCTTTTCAGCCGCAGTCCTTTCGTTCCTATAAGAACAAGCGGACAAAAGGACAGTCATATCTGCCTCGGGGCAGAGGAAGGGGTAAGAGAGGGCAGCAAGCAGCCCCTGCCCAGGAACAGAAGCCCTCCCAGGGTTCTGCAAAGCCCTCAGCATGACGCTGGGGCCTTACAAGCGGACTCAGGAACGGTGGGGGGTCGACTCAAGAATTTCAGCGCACAGTGGGCTTGCTCACAGGTGGACCCCTGGATTCTGCAGGTAGTATCTCAGGGTTACAGGTTGGAATTCGAGAAGTCTCCCCCTCGCCGGTTCCTAAAGTCTGCTTTGCCAACGTCTCCCTCAGACAGGGCGACGGTATTGGAAGCCATTCACAAGCTGTTTGCTCAGCAGGTGATAGTCAAGGTACCCCTCCTACAACAGGGAAAGGGGTATTACTCTACGCTATTTGTGGTACCGAAGCCGGACGGCTCGGTAAGACCTATTCTAAATCTCAAATCTTTGAACCTGTACATACAAAAATTCAAGTTCAAGATGGAGTCACTCAGAGCAGTGATAGCGAATCTGGAAGAAGGGGACTTTATGGTGTCCCTGGACATAAAGGACGCTTACCTGCATGTCCCAATTTGCCCTTCACATCAAGGGTACCTCAGGTTCGTGGTGCAAAACTGTCATTATCAGTTTCAGACGCTGCCGTTTGGATTGTCCACGGCACCTCGGGTCTTTACCAAAGTAATGGCCGAAATGATGATCCTTCTACGAAGAAGAGGCGTATTAATTATCCCTTACTTGGACGATCTCCTGATAAGGGCAAGATCCAGAGAACAGCTGGAAGACGGAGTAGCACTAACCCAACTAGTGCTGCAACAACACGGGTGGATTCTGAATTTTCCAAAATCTCAGTTGACCCCGACGACACGTCTGCTATTCCTGGGAATGATTCTGGACACGGTTCAGAAAAAGGTGTTTCTTCCGGAGGAGAAAGCCAGGGAGTTATCCGAACTTGTCAGGAACCTCCTAAAACCAGGGACAGTGTCTGTGCATCAATGCACAAGAGTCCTGGGAAAGATGGTGGCTTCTTACGAAGCGATTCCATTCGGCAGATTCCACGCACGAACTTTTCAGTGGGATCTGCTGGACAAATGGTCCGGATCGCATCTGCAGATGCATCAGCGGATAACCCTGTCGCCAAGGACAAGGGTGTCTCTTCTGTGGTGGTTGCAGAGTGCTCATCTGTTAGAGGGCCGCAGATTCGGCATACAGGACTGGGTCCTGGTGACCACGGATGCCAGTCTGAGAGGCTGGGGAGCGGTCACACAAGGAAGAAACTTCCAGGGAGTATGGTCAAGACTGGAGATGTCTCTTCACATAAATATACTGGAGCTAAGAGCGATTTACAATGCTCTAAGTCTGGCAAAACCCCTGCTTCAGGGTCAGCCGGTGTTGATCCAGTCGGACAACATCACGGCAGTCGCCCACGTAAACAGACAGGGCGGCACAAGAAACAGGACAGCAATGGCAGAAGCTGCAAGGATTCTTCGCTGGGCGGAAGATCATGTGATAGCACTGTCAGCAGTATTCATTCCGGGAGTGGACAACTGGGAAGCAGACTTCCTCAGCAGACACGATTTACACCCGGGAGAGTGGGGACTTCATCCAGAAGTCTTCCACATGATTGTGAACCGTTGGGAAAAACCAATGGAGGATATGATGGCGTCCCGCCTCAACAAAAAACTGGACAGGTATTGCGCCAGGTCAAGAGATCCTCAGGCAATAGCTGTGGACGCTCTGGTAACACCGTGGGTGTTCCAGTCAGTGTATGTGTTCCCTCCTCTGCCTCTCATACCAAAAGTACTGAGAATTATACGGCAAAAGGGAGTAAGAACGATACTAGTGGCTCCGGATTGGCCAAGAAGAACTTGGTACCCGGAACTTCAAGAGATGCTCACGGAGGATCCGTGGCCTCTACCTCTAAGACGGGACCTGCTTCAGCAGGGACCGTGTCTATTCCAAGACTTACCGCGGCTGCGTTTGACGGCATGGCGGTTGAACGCCGAATTCTAAAGGAAAAAGGCATTCCGGAAGAGGTCATTCCTACACTGGTAAAGGCCAGGAATCACCGCATTTGGAGGAAATATGTTGCGTGGTGTGAGGCCAGGAAGGCCCCCACGGAGGAATTTCAACTGGGTCGATTCCTACATTTCCTGCAAACAGGATTGTCTATGGGCCTCAAATTGGGGTCCATTAAGGTTCAAATTTCGGCCCTGTCGATTTTCTTCCAGAAAGAATTGGCTTCAGTTCCTGAAGTCCAGACTTTTGTAAAAGGAGTACTACATATACAGCCCCCGGTTGTGCCCCCAGTGGCACTGTGGGATCTTAATGTAGTCTTGGATTTTCTAAAATCCCATTGGTTTGAGCCGCTCAAATCGGTGGAGCTGAAGTATCTCACATGGAAAGTAACCATGCTACTGGCCCTGGCTTCAGCCAGGAGAGTATCAGAATTGGCGGCTTTATCATATAAGAGCCCATATCTGATTTTCCATACGGACAGGGCAGAACTGCGGACGCGTCCTCATTTTCTGCCTAAGGTGGTGTCAGCGTTTCACCTGAACCAGCCTATTGTGGTGCCTGCGGCTACTAACGAGTTGGAGGATTCCAAGTTGTTGGACGTAGTCCGGGCATTGAAAATATATATTTCAAGAATGGCGGGAGTCAGAAAGTCTGACTCACTGCTTATATTGTATGCACCCAACAAGATGGGTGCTCCTGCTTCTAAGCAGACGATTGCTCGTTGGATTTGTAGCACAATTCAACTTGCACATTCTGTGGCAGGCTTGCCACAACCTAAATCTGTCAAGGCCCATTCCACAAGGAAAGTGGGCTCATCCTGGGCGGCTGCCCGGGGAGTCTCGGCATTACAACTCTGCCGAGCTGCTACTTGGTCAGGGACAAATACGTTTGCAAAATTCTACAAATTTGATACCCTGGCTGAGGAGGACCTTGAGTTCTCTCATTCGGTGCTGCAGAGTCATCCGCACTCTCCCGCCCGTTTGGGAGCTTTGGTATAATCCCCATGGTCCTGACGGAGTCCCCAGCATCCACTTAGGACGTTAGAGAAAATAAGAATTTACTTACCGATAATTCTATTTCTCGTAGTCCGTAGTGGATGCTGGGCGCCCATCCCAAGTGCGGATTGTCTGCAATACTTGTACATAGTTATTGTTACAAAAAAATCGGGTTGTTATTTGTTGTGAGCCGTCTGTTCAGAGGCTCCTACGTTTGTCATACTGTTAACTGGGTTCAGATCACAAGTTATACGGTGTGATTGGTGTGGCTGGTATGAGTCTTACCCGGGGTTCAATATCCTTCCTTATTGTGTACGCTCGTCCGGGCACAGTATCCTAACTGAGGCTTGGAGGAGGGTCATGGGGGGAGGAGCCAGTACACACCACCTGATCCTAAAGCTTTATTTTTGTGCCCTGTCTCCTGCGGAGCCGCTATTCCCCATGGTCCTGACGGAGTCCCCAGCATCCACTACGGACTACGAGAAATAGAATTATCGGTAAGTAAATTCTTATTATTTATTAACAGTTTCTTATATAGCGCAGCATATTCCATTGCGCTTTTCAATTAGAACAACAGTAATAGAACAAAACTGGGTAAAAACAGACAGACATAGAGGTAGGAAGTCCCTGCTCGCAGGCTTACACTCCATGGTAAATAGGCATAGATACACAAGCATAGATGCTACCTGTTACATAATGTTTCCCCAGATTGCTAGGTTCTTAGTGGGTTGTATGATATGATCACCCCGCAATGTTGGCCAAGTGTCAGGAGGGCAGAGGCGTAGCATGGAGACATGACACCTGGTGCAGAGTCATATCACGGCGCCCCCACCCACCACTCCACACACAGACATACTGTGGCCGGACAGCCCCTGGTGGCCACATGGACAATGGCGGCCGTGGCACTGAAGGGGTTAACCCCTAGTGCCTGGCGCCATTAGGAGGACAATTGACGCTTGGCGCCACTTTTAAACTGTGCACTGGCGCTAGGCACCATCTTTAGATGTATTGTGGGTTCTAGGCACTGGGTATTTAAAATATGTTTAATAATGTGTCATATGTTATATCGCTGCGCAGTTGGAGAATGATGGACTGCACGATTATAGAACTGTATGGACAGGGCACTTATGAGAAAAGTACAAGGTATTTTGTTTCTAAAAAGGCCTTGAAAATAGTTCTTGAGACACTTTTGCATTGGAAGTCGTATGGTAATTGTCCTAGCTCCAGACTTGCTAGGTACAAGTAAGTGTCAATTAGCAGGCCTTTTGGTGGCCAAAACATTTTCTTTGAAATACAAACGAAGGTGGAAGGAAGACTGTTTTGTTGCAGCCTTTCCTGTTGTAATCCCAAACACTGGGTTTGCATGGAGATGAGACAGAAACATTTGTATTTTGAAGCTATGTGTTAAATGTATCAATGGCGAAGTGTAAACTCCCAGGTGGTAAGGAATGGAGTTTAAATGACACCAAACTTTGTGTGTGACAGGAAGGAGGAAATTGCTTCATGCGCTTATATACTTTTAAAATTTAATTTATTTATATTTTGTAAGATATCCTGATTGGATGGAAAGGACTGTTTGTGAATTTACTGTATAAAAAGGGGAAGCCTGTGAGCTTTAGAGTGTATTATACCAACTACTTTCTGCTGTGAACATCTTGCTGTATGCCGTTTCCCTTAGCAATAGGGAAGAGTTCTCTTTAGAACTATTGCAAATAAATACCATTTGGCTCAAGAAGACCGCTTCATCTTGTGACCTGCAGGGCTATGCCAAACATAGCCCCGTTCTTCGGCTGTCCAGGGTGTAACCAGCGTCTCCAAGTTCCGCCAGCTACTGGTAGAGGCCTAGTCAAGCGACTAGTGGGGATTCATCAGCACCACACAGGTGTGGTAAGGCGGCATGTCGACGCATACAGAGCAGTACCGTGGTTCCAAATGCCACGACAGGTTAGGAGTTTGGTGGCAGCATAAACCCGCCCACGGCGCAGTGGGTGGAGTCAGTAACAGGCGGTTACTGACGGTAAGTGGGAATCCCCTATGTGGCCAGGTCCCATGTGACCTAAACATCCATTCTGTGTACTGGGGACGAGACGCGAAAGCGGCGAGGGCTTTCGTACGGGACCGTCCGGTTACACATACATACATACATACATACATACATACATAGATTCACACACATTTAGGCACAGACATACATAAACACACACATATAGTATACAGATATATACAAACACACATAAACATACAAATATACACATACAGATAGACACAGACATACATAAACACACATACATATACTCACACATACTGTATTCAAAGATATATATATATATATATATATATATATACACACACACACAACCACATACATGTATACACATTAGCACACAGACATGCACACACATTTACACACAAACACAGACACATAAACATAAACACACAGTATACACAGATATAAATACACAATATACTCGGACATATACACATATATACACACACAGTATACACAGACATATACACACACAGTATACACAGACATATACACATAAGCACACAGTGTACACAGACATATACACACACACAGTAATTCTCACCAAGAGGGTAGCGGCAGAGCAGCTCCTCGTTCCAGCCTGGAGGGGCGGAGCCTCTATGTGATTGACAGGCTGGACCTGTGGGTAAAAGAAAAGGACCGAGGAAAGGGAAGGTGTGGCCACCACACTGCCTGCATGTTCCAGATCACTGAATGCAGATCCCGGACAGCCAGGAAACCTCCAAACCTCCCCTCTTCCCTAACAACACACCGCACTGGACTCTGCACTGCAATCAGTAACATGGAACATGCAGGCAGTGTGGTGGCCACCCCTTCCCTCTCTTCCCGTCAACACCCCTGCCACCACCTAGGTACACCCCGCCACCCCCTGTCACCACCCTGGAACACCCCTGCCACCATCGAGAAACACCCCTGCCACCACCCAGGAATGCCTCAGCTATCCTGTCACCACCCAGAACACCCCGCCACTCTCTGCCACCACTTAAGGCCCGTACACACTGGTCGATGTATCGGCCGTTCTCTTGAACGGCCGATACATCGCGGGACCGTCGGCCAATGTGTACGGGCGATACGTCTGTGTACTCCGTCGTTCACAGACGTATCGCGTCGGCCGCGCAGCACAGCCGACAGCCAATATATCTAACGATATATTGGCCCGTCGCTGTGTGTGTACGGGGCGGTCGTCCGACCGCCCGTACACATGCTGCGGCGGCCGGCGGTGATTGACCGGTGAACTGGGCGGGCGCGAGCGCCCGCCCAGTTCATGACGTCAGTCCCCCGACGGATCGGGCTGTGTGTATGCACAGCACACTGCCCGATCCGTACATAGATATATCTGCAGATCAATTGATCTGCAGATATATCTAATAGTGTGTACCCACCTTTAGGGACACCCCTGCCACCACCCAGAAACACATCTGTCACCACCCATGAATGCCCCAGCCATCCTCCTGGAACACCCCTGCCACCACCTAGGAACACCCCGCCTCCCCCTGTCACCACCTAGGAACGCCCCGCCACCCTCTGCCACCATCCCAGAATGCTCCTGCCACCACCCAGGAACACCACCCTGCCATCCTCCTGCCACCACCCATGAATGACCCCGTCACCACCCAGGGACGCCCCTGCCACCACCTAGGAACACCCCTGCCATCCTCCTGCCACCACCCAGGAACACCACCCTGCCATCCTCCTGCCACCACCCAGGAACACCACTCTGCCACCACCCAGGAATGACCCTGCCACCACCTAGGAACACCCCTGCCACCACCTAGGAACACCCCTGCCATCCTCCTGCCACCACCCAGGAACACCACCCAGGAATGACCCTGCCACCACCCTGCTACCACCCAGGAATTCCCCTGCCATCCTCCTGCCACCACCCAGGAACACCACCCTGCCACCACCCAGGAATTCCCCTGCCACTGCCCAGGAAAGCCCCTGCCATCCTTTGTCACCATCCAGGAACACACCCGTCACTGCCCAGGAACGCCCCTGCCACCCACTGTCGCCGCCCAGTAACATCCCTACCACCCACTGTCACTGCCCAGGAATGCCACTGTCACCACCTTTTACCACCCAAGAATGCCCATTGCAATCCACTTCTACCGTGCATCCACCTCTGTACTGCGGCTGTCTGTTGTAAATTGGATGCAGTGTCAGTCCGTCACGTTTCTGTACACAAGTAGTATTTGTAGGGGCTGGGCAATGTGTGTGGCATTGGTGGAAATTGGCGTGGTTTGTGTACCACTGCGGCAGTGACTTGCTGTTGTGTCTACCTTCTCCTCTGTCATCTATATTTCTCTATCGTCCTAGTGGATGCTGGGGTTCCTGAAAGGACCATGGGGAACAGCGGCTCCGCAGGAGACAGGGCACAAAAAGTAAAGCTTTCCGATCAGGTGGTGTGCACTGGCTCCTCCCCCTATGACCCTCCTCCAGACTCCAGTTAGATTTTTGTGCCCGGCCGAGAAGGGTGCAATCTAGGTGGCTCTCCTAAAGAGCTGCTTAGAGAAAGTTTAGCTAGGTTTTTTATGTTACAGTGATTCCTGCTGGCAACAGGATCACTGCAGCGAGGGACTGAGGGGAGAAGGAGTCAACTCACCTGCGTGCAGGATGGATTGGCTTCTTGGCTACTGGACATCAAGCTCCAGAGGGACGATCACAGGTACAGCCTGGATGGTCACCGGAGCCGCGCCGCCGGCCCCCTTGCAGATGCTGAAGACAGAAGAGGTCCAGAATCGGCGGCTGAAGACTCCTGCAGTCTTCTAAAGGTAGCGCACAGCACTGCAGCTGTGCGCCATTTTCCTCTCAGCACACTTCACACGGCAGTCACTGAGGGTGCAGGGCGCTGGGAGGGGGGCGCCCTGGGAGGCAAAATGAGTACCTATAAAGGCTAAAAATACCTCACATATAGCCCTAGAGGCTATATGGAGATATTTAACCCCTGCCTGATTTCTCAAAATAGCGGGAGACGAGGCCGCCGGAAAAGGGGCGGGGCCTATCTCCTCAGCACACGGCGCCATTTCCTCTCACAGCTCCGCTGGTCAGGACGGCTCCCAGGTCTCTCCCCTGCACTGCACTACAGAAACAGGGTAAAACAGAGAGGGGGGGCAAATTTATGGCGATATTTTTATATAACAAAGCAGCTATAGGGGAGCACTTATTATAAGGCTATCCCTGATATATATATAGCGCTTTTGGTGTGTGCTGGCAAACTCTCCCTCTGTCTCCCCAAAGGGCTAGTGGGTCCTGTCTTCATTAGGAGCATTCCCTGTGTGTCTGCTGTGTGTCGGTACGTGTGTGTCGACATGTATGAGGACGATATTGGTGTGGAGGCGGAGCAATTGCCAAATATGGGGATGTCACCTCCTAGGGGGTCGACACCAGAATGGATGCCTTTATTTATGGAACTACGGGATAGTGTCAACACGCTAAAGCAGTCGTTTGACGACATGAGACGGCCGGACAATCAATTAGTGCCTGTCCAGGCGACTCAAACACCGTCAGGGGCTGTGAAACGCCCTTTGCCTCAGTCGGTCGACACAGACCCAGACACAGGCGATGACTCCAGTGGTGACGGTGACGAATCAACCGTATTTTCCAGTAGGGCCACACGTTATATGATTTTGGCAATGAAGGAGGCGTTACATTTAGCTGATACTACAGGTACCACTAAACAGGGTATTATGTGGGGTATGAAAAAACTACCTATAGTTTTTCCTGAATCAGAAGAACTAAATGACGTGTGTAATGAAGCGTGGGTTGCCCCTGATAAAAAGCTGATAATTTCAAAGAAATTATTGGCATTATACCCTTTCCCGCCAGAGGTTAGGGAGCGCTGGGAAACACCTCCTAGGGTGGACAAGGCGCTAACACGCTTATCTAAACAAGTGGCGTTACCCTCTCCTGAGACGGCCGCACTTAAAGATCCATCAGATAGGAGGATGGAAAATATCCAAAAAAGTATATACACACATGCAGGTGTTATACTACGACCAGCTGTAGCAACTGCCTGGATGGGCAGTGCGGGGGTAGTTTGGTCAGAATCCCTGATTGAAAATATTGATACCCTGGACAGGGACAATATTCTACTGTCGTTAGAACAAATAAAGGATGCATTTCTTTATATGCGTGATGCACAGAGGGATATATGCACACTGGCATCACGGGTAAGTGCTATGTCCATTTCGGCCAGAAGAGCTTTATGGACGCGACAGTGGACAGGCGATGCGGATTCAAAACGGCATATGGAAGTTTTGCCGTATAAGGGGGAGGAGTTATTTGGAGTCGGTCTATCAGATTTGGTGGCCACGGCTACAGCCGGGAAATCCACCTTTCTACCTCAAGTCACTCCCCAACAGAAAAAGGCACCGACTTTTCAACCGCAGCCCTTTCGTTCCTTTAAAAATAAGAGAGCAAAGGGCTATTCATATTTGCCACGAGGCAAAGGTCGAGGGAAGAGACAGCAACACGCAGCTCCTTCCCAGGATCAGAAGCCCTCCCCGGCTTCTACAAAAGCCTCAGCATGACGCTGGGGCTTCTCAAGCGGACTCGGGGACGGTGGGCGGTCGTCTCAAAAATTACAGCGCGCAGTGGGCTCACTCGCAAGTAGATCCCTGGATCCTGCAGATAATATCTCAGGGATACAGGTTGGAATTAGAGACAGATCCACCTCGCCGTTTCCTGAGGTCTGCTTTACCAACGTCCCCCTCCGAAAGGGAGACGGTGTTGGAAGCCATTCACAAGCTGTACTCTCAGCAGGTGATAGTCAAGGTACCTCTTCTGCAACAAGGGAAGGGGTATTATTCCACTCTTTTTGTGGTACCGAAGCCGGATGGCTCGGTAAGGCCTATTCTAAATCTGAAGTCCTTGAACCTGTACATAAAGAAGTTCAAGTTCAAAATGGAGTCACTCAGAGCAGTGATAGCGAACCTGGAAGAGGGGAACTTTATGGTATCCTTGGACATCAAGGATGCGTATCTCCACGTTCCAATTTACCCCTCACACAAAACTGTCACTATCAGTTTCAGACGCTGCCGTTCGGATTGTCCACGGCACCTCGGATCTTTACAAAGGTAATGGCCGAGATGATGATTCTTCTTCGAAGAAAAGGCGTATTAATTATCCCATACTTGGACGATCTCCTAATAAGGGCGAGGTCCAGAGAACAGCTAGAGATGGGATTAGCACTGTCTCAAGAAGTGCTAAAACAGCACGGGTGGATTCTGAATATTCCAAAATCCCAGTTAATGCCGACAACTCGTCTGCTGTTCCTAGGGATGATTCTGGACACGGTTCAGAAAAAGGTTTTTCTCCCGGAGGAAAAAGCCAAGGAGTTATCCGAGCTTGTCAGGAACCTCCTAAAACCAGGAAAGGTGTCTGTACATCAATGCACAAGAGTCCTGGGAAAAATGGTGGCTTCTTACGAAGCGATTCCATTCGGCAGATTCCACGCAAGAATTTTCCAAAGGGATCTGTTGGACAAATGGTCAGGGTCGCATCTTCAGATGCACCTACGGATAACCCTGTCTCCAAGGACAAGGGTGTCTCTTCTGTGGTGGTTGCAGAGTGCTCATCTATTGGAGGGCCGCAGATTCGGCATACAGGATTGGATCCTGGTGACCACGGACGCCAGCCTGAGAGGCTGGGGAGCAGTCACACAAGGAAGAAACTTCCAGGGAGTATGGACGAGCCTGGAAACGTCTCTTCACATAAACATTCTGGAACTAAGAGCAATATACAATGCTCTAAACCAGGCAGAACCTCTGCTTCAGGGAAAACCGGTATTGATCCAGTCGGACAACATCACGGCAGTCGCCCATGTGAACAGACAGGGCGGCACAAGAAGCAGGAGGGCAATGGCAGAAGCTGCAAGGATTCTTCGCTGGGCAGAGAATCATGTGATAGCACTGTCAGCAGTGTTCATCCCGGGAGTGGACAACTGGGAAGCAGACTTCCTCAGCAGACACGATCTTCACCCGGGAGAGTGGGGACTTCATCCAGAAGTTTTCCACATGCTGGTAACCCGTTGGGAAAGACCAATGGTGGACATGATGGCGTCTCGCCTCAACAAAAAACTGGACAGGTATTGCGCCAGGTCAAGAGATCCGCAGGCAATAGCTGTGGACGCGCTGGTAACGCCTTGGGTGTACCAGTCGGTGTATGTGTTTCCTCCTCTGCCTCTCATACCAAAAGTATTGAGAATTATACGGCAAAGAGGCGTAAGAACGATACTAGTGGTTCCGGATTGGCCAAGGAGGACTTGGTACCCGGAACTTCAAGAGATGATCACGGAAGATCCGTGGCCTCTACCTCTAAGGAGGGACTTGCTTCAGCAGGGTCCCTGTCTGTTTCAAGACTTACCGCGGCTGCGTTTGACGGCATGGCGGTTGAACGCCGGATCCTAAAGGAAAGAGGCATGCCGGAAGAAGTCATTCCTACTTTGATTAAAGCAAGGAAGGAAGTAACCGTGCAACATTATCACCGAATTTGGCGAAAATATGTTGCGTGGTGCGAAGATCGGAGTGCTCCGACGGAGGAATTTCAACTGGGTCGATTCCTACATTTCCTGCAATCAGGATTGTCAATGGGTCTCAAATTGGGATCTATTAAGGTTCAAATTTCGGCCCTGTCGATTTTCTTTCAAAAAGAATTGGCTTCAGTCCCTGAAGTCCAGACCTTTGTTAAGGGAGTGCTGCATATACAGCCTCCTGTGGTGCCTCCAGTGGCACCGTGGGATCTAAATGTGGTTTTGGACTTCCTAAAATCTCATTGGTTTGAACCACTAAAAAAGGTGGATTTGAAATATCTCACATGGAAAGTGACCATGCTTCTAGCCCTGGCTTCTGCCAGGAGAGTGTCAGAATTGGCAGCTTTATCTTACAAAAGCCCATATCTGATTTTCCATTCGGACAGGGCAGAACTGCGAACTCGTCCGCATTTTCTCCCTAAGGTGGTGTCAGCATTTCATCTGAACCAGCCTATTGTAGTGCCTGCGGCTACAAGTGACTTGGAGGACTCCAAGTTACTGGACGTTGTCAGAGCATTAAAAATATATATTGCAAGGACAGCTGGAGTCAGAAAATCTGACTCGTTGTTTATATTGTATGCACCCAACAAGATGGGTGCTCCTGCGTCTAAGCAGACGATTGCTCGTTGGATCTGTAGCACAATCCAACTTGCACATTCTGTGGCAGGCTTGCCACAGCCTAAATCTGTAAAGGCCCACTCCACAAGGAAGGTGGGCTCATCTTGGGCGGCTGCCCGAGGGGTCTCGGCATTACAACTTTGCCGAGCAGCTACGTGGTCAGGGGAGAACACGTTTGTAAAATTTTACAAATTTGATACTCTGGCTAAGGAGGACCTGGAGTTCTCTCATTCGGTGCTGCAGAGTCATCCGCACTCTCCCGCCCGTTTGGGAGCTTTGGTATAATCCCCATGGTCCTTTCAGGAACCCCAGCATCCACTAGGACGATAGAGAAAATAAGATTTTACTTACCGATAAATCTATTTCTCGGAGTCCGTAGTGGATGCTGGGCGCCCATCCCAAGTGCGGATTATCTGCATAAGTTGTACATAGTTATTGTTAACTAATTCGGGTTATTGTTAAAGGAAGCCATCTTTCAGAGGCTCCGCTGTTATCATACTGTTAACTGGGTTTAGATCACAAGTTGTACGGTGTGATTGGTGTGGCTGGTATGAGTCTTACCCGGGATTCAAAATCCTCCCTTATTGTGTACGCTCGTCCGGGCACAGTACCTAACTGGAGTCTGGAGGAGGGTCATAGGGGGAGGAGCCAGTGCACACCACCTGATCGGAAAGCTTTACTTTTTGTGCCCTGTCTCCTGCGGAGCCGCTGTTCCCCATGGTCCTTTCAGGAACCCCAGCATCCACTACGGACTCCGAGAAATAGATTTATCGGTAAGTAAAATCTTATTATTACTTGATATCGGTCTTCATTTAACAGCTATTCCAATTGGTAGCGGCTGTATCGCTGTGATATCAGTAAATATTCTGCAGGTATTTAATATACTTACCTGTCTGGTGAGATGGAGCTCTGTCTTTCTTCTCTGCGCCAGCGACTGGTAGCGGACTGGCTGTCGTCCACTTCTGCTGCGCCCTCTGCTGGCGACTGGTTGCTGACTGGCTGTCTTCCTCCTCTGCTGCGCCCTCTGCTGATGATTGGTAGCTGACTGGCTGTCATTCCTCTGCAGCGCCCTCTGCTGATGATTGGTAGCTGACTGGCTGTCTTCCTCCTCTGCTGCGCCCTCTGCTGATGACTGGTAGCTGACTGGCTGTCTTCCTCCTCTGCCTCGCTCGCTGCTGGCGACTGGTTGCTGACTGGCTGTCTTCCTCTTCTGCGGCGCCCTCTGTTGGCGACTGGTAGCTGACTGGCTGTCTTCCTCCTCTGCTGGCGACTGGTTGCTGACTGGCTGTATTCCTCTTCTGCGGCGCCCTCTGCTGGCAACTGGTTGCTGACTGGCTGTCTTCCTCCTCTGCTGGCGACTGGTTGCTGACTGGCTGTATTCCTCTTCTGCGGCGCCCTCTGCTGGCAACTGGTTGCTGACTGGCTGTCTTCCTTTGCGGCACACTCTGCTGGCGACAAGAAGCTGACTGGCTGTCTTCCTCCTCTGCGGCACACTCTGCTGGCGACTAGTTGCTGACTGGTAGTCTTCCTCCTCTGCTGCGCCCTCTACTGGCGACTGGAAGCTGACTGGCTCTCTTCCTCCTCTGCTGCGCCCTCTACTGGCGACTGGTTGCTGACTTGCTGTCTTCCTCCTCTGCTGCGCCCTCTACTGCCAACTGGTTGCTGACTGGCTGTCTTCCTCTGCGGCGCACTCTGCTGGCGACTGGAAGCTGACTGGCTGTCTTCCTCCTCTGCGGCACACTCTGCTGGCGACTAGTTGCTGACTGGTAGTCTTCCTCCTCTGCTGCGCCCTCTACTAGCGACTGGAAGCTGACTGGCTGTTTTCCTCCTCTGCTGCGCCCTCTACTGGCGACTGGTTGCTGAATGGCTGTCTTCCTCCTCTGCGGCGCACTCTGCTGGCGACTGGTTGCTGACTGGCTGACTTCCTCCTCTGCTGCGCCCTCTACTGGCGACTGGTTGCTAACTTGCTGTCTTCCTTCTCTGCTGGCGAGTGGTAGCTGACTGATGCACATGTTGATTGCACCCAGTGGGGACATGGCATAGCCCGGGCGACTTAGCTGCAAAGGCTTTGCTGGGTCCTCACTGCAGGCAGGGGTACCGTACCACTTGCTCCATCTATAGATACCATAAGCGGTATACAGCGGCAACTAAGCTTACCACAGTTTGATATAAAATGGAGGTCACAACCCCTTTTAGCGTCAAAAATGAGTTCTGAAGGGCTTATGATCCGCTCTTTCATGGTTCCCATAGACCTGTTTACATGTCATAGATTTCTATTACGTGTTAATTATTACATTTTGTCTTGTCACCTTAGCGCCCTGGGATGCCCTCTGGGGCCCGCATGCCTCATCAGGGTGCTCCTATGGGCCCCCCAGGACCCCCATTTGGTGGAAGCCCAACTGTTCGTCCAGGAATCCCACCTACAGTAATGGAGCCTACCAGAAAACGCTCAGCTCCGCCCCAAGTTCAGCAGCAAACGCCCTCGCAGGGGCGGAGCCGAAGGTAAGAAACTACTGAGTCTCTAAATACGGAAAGGAGGCGTAAGAGCTTATTGATCCATCCACCTTTTCTTTCCCAATTTGTAGCGCAAAGAGAAGGAAGATGGCGGACAAGATCCTTCCACAGCGGGTGAGTCATTTCCCCTCACCCCCCCCCCCCCCCCCCCGCCCCGCCACCTTTTATCACCACCTAGAGGTAATCTGTGTGACCCTAGTCCCTCCTCTTCCCTCCCACACCACGTTCTTGCCCCCTAGAGGCGTAAGTAGTGCCCTAGTAGCCGCCCACCATGTCTTCGTCACAAAGAGGTAATCTATATAACCCCATTCCCTCCAACTAGGGGTAGTCTGGGTGGATATAGTGCTTCTGACAATCTGTGTGACCCTAGTCCTAGATTTCCTTCAGGCCCACTTTGAGAGACTCTGCTGAGATTGGGGGTAGAGGGAACGGTTGCAGGTGTAAGGTAGTCTGCCTCCTACTAGCTCTCTGCCAGGACTCCGGAGCCTCCGTGGTTCTGTTGCCTGTGGTGCAAGGATGTCTTTCTTGCTGGAGAGGTCCACTCCCTAGGGCACTTTGATTAGGAACCATCCATAGTAGAGGAAGATGAGATCCCTGAGGATTCTGACAATGAGGACCTCACGGGATGGAAGGATGACCCTACCTGCAGACAGGGTAACGAAGAGCTGATCTTACAGGTTCAACATACCCCTAGTTTACAGGATCCAGTGGATCTTGAGTTTCAGGTGTCTCCTAGTTACAAAGAATAATCACACTTCCGGGTCACAGATGCCAACATATTTGGGTGAAGCTTGGCTGCAACCAGAGAGGCGGTCAGCCATCTTCTCTTCCTTCTCGGTAGACGTCCTGAGTAAATGGGAGAACCCACCTGGAGTGGAGGTCATCTGCATGTGTCTATGGTTAGGGGTTATGTACCCACATACTTTTTTTCAGGGGTACACCAAGAACATAGAAGAAAACAATTATAATAAGTAACTCCTACGCAGTCACCGCCACACAACACCGAGTCTGACCAAAGCGCAGTATATAAAGGAGGAGAATAATATATACTGATAACACAGAGGAAGGGAATATAGTGTACAATATCTCCGGCCCTGTCCTTAGGACTCACCCTAGTATAGCATGTCTGGCTATATGCGCCCTCTTCCTATTCCAAACGCAGCGTCCACGGAGCGCAGACAGCAAGTAACTGCGGGAACATCTCTCGCTCCTGTTTTAGCGGCTGCCTTGCTGAATAAACAGTGGAGGAGTGGACTGAGTGCTGTGCAAAAGTATTAGACAGGTGTGGAAAATATGCTGCAACGTAAGAGTTTTTCAAAAATACTTTCTTTTTAGCAATTAACAAGATGCAAAGTGAATAAGCAGAAGAGAAATCAAATCAATATTTGGTGTGACCACCAGGATAATAACCTCAATCATACAACCAATGGGCCTAATTCAGACCTGATCGCAGCAGCAAATTTGTTAGCTAATGGGTAAAACCATGGGGGTCATTCCGAGTTGATCGCTAGCTGCCGTTGTTCGCAGCGCAGCGATCAGGCTAAAAAACGGCTGTGACAGGACGATACCGTACGGAAGCACTCGCAGCTTCCGCGTCCCGTTGACTGCGCACAGAATGGAAGGTCAAGCCGCACGAGGCCTGACCACATAGGGGATTCCCGCTTACCGTCAGTAACCGCCTGTTACTGACTCCACCCACTGCGCTGTGGGCGGGTTCTCGCTGCCACCACCAAACTCCTAACCTGCCGTGGCGTTTGGAACCACGGTTCTGCTCTGTATGTGCCGACGCACTGCTTTACCACACCTGTGTGGTGTCGACGAATCCCCACTAGCCACTTGCTAGGCCTCTACCGGTAGCTGGCGGAAGGCGGAGCTTGGAGACGTCAGGTGCTTCCCTGGACAGCCGGAGGACGGGGCTAGGTTTGGCCTAACCCTGTTGGTCACAAGATGAAGCAGTCTTCTTGAGGCAAAGGTGTTTATTGCTCAAATAACCTTTAAAAAGGCTCCTCCCTATTGCTAGGGGCAACAGCATACAATTAAGATGTTTCAGCAGAAGAAGATGTTACAATACACACTCCTATGGGCCAACTGCCCTCCTTTTATCCCTCTCCAAGACCCTCTACCACAGGGGGTAAGCCCGCCCTGTGGTGTACAACCAATCAATGTTTACCCATGAGCTGTGCATGCTCTGGACTCATGCACACCTAACATTGTCCCCAATGGACAGTGGGGAGTGGCCGGTCTCCTTTGTCTCTCCCATCTGGGAGAGCAGGCTACTCCCACGGTGCCGTTCAGTCTGGCTGGGGGGAGGTTTTCCCTCCTAAACTGACTTCCAGAAACCTGCCCGGGACCCCTTCTCACTGCCTGCAGCCTGGATTTGGGCTCCAGAGCTGGGCAGCCTGGCTCCCCGGTCCAGGTCTCTGGTCCACTACGGCTGATCTCCATGGAGCTCCAAGAAACCACTCAGCTTGTCTTATAGCTAAGCTGCTTCTCTTTCTCCCTGTCCCCATTGGAACTGTGAGGCTGGATGGGAAAGCATTCCGTTTTTAGGGAAAAGGTCTGGGAGAATTCATCAGCCTGCACAGCTATGGATTCCCCCCTCCTGGGACACACAATCAAGTAAGTGCATTTTATCTTTAAATACATTACATTTTAAAATCACACTGTACATTTCCCCTTTTAAATATACACTGAGCCTGTGCCCTGCACAGACTCTACATACTCAGGCACTGCAGTGCCTTCCCTAGCCCTGCAGCCTGGCTGCGAGGGCTCTCTGTGTGCTGGAGGTATGGGGCTGGCTTCCCCCATCCTCCAGCCTGCTTTTCTGCCTCTGGGGTTCCAGGGAGCTGGCTCTCCCTGTCCCCCCAGGGTGGCACTAATCAGTGGCCTCGCCGCACGCAGCGGCGCACCCCCCTGTACCGAAGTCCGGCGGACCGGGACACTTGTCCCGGCCGCCGTGACCCTGGCTTGTTGTGGTGCTGGGGCGCCGGGAGCGTAGCTCCCGGACCCCAGCGCTCATCATCTTGCTTGGCCGCCTAATGTGCCCACGCCGCTAGGGAGCCGGCTAGCCCGGTCCCCCATGAGCGGCGCCTGTCTGTTAGCCTCGCTGCAGCGTCCGGCGGGGAGCCGGGCTGCAGCGCACCCCCCTCGCCGACTAGCAGCCCGGGACGTCCGTCCCGGCTGCTGCGGCTGGCCACCCGTGCTGTGCTGAGGCGCTGGGAGCAGAGCTCCCGGCCCCCAGCGGCGGCTCTCACAGAGAGCACTGCAGCGGGAGCCGAGCTCCCAGCCGCAGCGCTCACCCTTCTCCCCGGCGCGCACACTCCAGTGCGCCCGGGGCTACACTGACCGCTGCCGGGAGCGGAGCTCCCGGACTCCGGCGGTCAGCGGCTGCCTCCTCTCCCCCGGCGCGCACACACTGCTGAGCGCGCCGGGGGGCTGTTCTCCCTGCCGTGGTCTCCGGAGGGGTCCGGGACCACGGCACATATTAAAATACATTTTCATACATTAATACATCACGGCGCCTAGCGCCCAACATACATTTTTAAATCTGGCGCCAAGCGCCCATTGTCTTTAGCAAATGGCGCCGGGCACTAGGGATTAACCCCTTCAGTGCCGAGGCGGCCATTTGCCTCGTGGCTGGGGGTCTCTCCGGCCACACTCCTCCCCCCCCATTCAAGCGGGTCAACCAGGGACCCATGTCCCAACGATTTGGGTCCTGGTCCCGCAGTCTGTTGGGGTGAAGGGGACGCTACCTGGGGGGTGTAGGCTCTGGCCTAGACAGTTCATCCATAGTGTAGTGGGCCTCTCTTCGTGGGTGCACAATGTTCAAATAGTCCACCTGAAGTCCAAGTTCAAGGCTCCACCACAAAAGTCTGTCCAATTCCCCCAAGGTCGGTTGCAGCCACCTAACAGGTAGGTGGTAAGTCACCACGGTGGGGGGCCGGTTACAAACAAGTGCCACCCACGGTGTCCCAACTGTGGCATACCCCACCTCCCACAATAGCAGTATACTGCTCAACCAGGCCACAGGGTGCTCCTGCCCATATGGCTCTTTCTGGCTCGGTACTGCTCCCAGTCCGTGCAGTGGCGCAATAGTTCGTAACACACAGTCCTGGTCAAGAATGTGCGCCATCAGCACTGGAGCGGGTACCCGAGCCTTCTTCAATGACTGGAATGCCAACTCGCAAGCGGGTGCAAAGTCCACTGACTTGGGAATGCCCTTCCTAGCCATCTCTGTCAAGGGGTTCGCTACAGGACTAAAGTCAATGACAACATGTCCGTAGGGCCTTACAGGTTCTAAGGTCAGTACCGGTCTGGGTGATGTGGGTCGGGGACAGCCTCTGGTTGCCTCCACCCCCTCTGGGTTGGGCCTACCCCTGTCTCCTCCCACATGGTGCCCCGGGCACTGCACCTCCGTCATACCTATCTGGCAACTGTCTGCCCTAACTGTCAGACCTGCCCTCCAATCCTCTTCTGTCGACCTATGACTCGGGAAACCTACCCTGTCACCTAGGCCTACTCTTCCCTCCTCGTCCGCTACCTGTGCCACAGTGATGGCGGCCAGACCACCAGCCTCTGGATCCTGTGTGGCATCCACTACAGGGAGGCTGCGTGTCTTCCCCGATCCACTGTGCACAGGCAAGGGACCTGCTATGTCCACAGCAACTTGCTGCGAGGGTTCTCCTATGGGCAGAGGCCCAGAGACAACACAACCGCTGGAGTGCCCCGGCTGCCAACGCATGGCACCAGCCTTACAGTTGGTCTGGGCGTCATCCGACATTCCAGACCAGGGTAAGCTCTGTGTCAGGCACTTCAGGGTACGGTCTGCCCCGGGTTGCTGTCCAAAGGGGTTTCACTGGCAACCGACACCGGTTGCGCAGGAACTTTCCCTGAGGGGACCAGTTGGACACATTCCCTATCTGGTCTATCCCCTCCCACTTTCCTGTCTACCCTGTACCTTAACCCTTCCCGCCAGGTCAAACTTCCTGCCCCAACCCTGTCAAGGCCGCTGCCAGAGTGGCGCCTCATGCCTTTCGGGGACGGGTCAGAGAGTTGAGCCACCCTAAACTCCTGCCTGTGGCCCTCAATCTCTCCTAAATTGGGACACTCTACAGGGGGATCTAGGTGGGGACTACTAGGGTCAGTCTGGTAGGGGTCAGTCATGGAAAAATCAGTGTGGTTTCTCATACTCACCGCCGGAGTTGGCAAACCACTTGGGTCAGGAGCATCATTGGGCACCCCCACAGGATCAAACAAGCTGGAACCGACATCCTCTGCGTTGCTAGGGGACGTAGGCATACCAGAGGCAAAAGGCATGCGGGGTCGATGTACTGATCTAGCCGCTGTGATCTTTTCCTCTGGGCTGGTTGATGCTGTGGTTGGCTGTGCTGGCAGTTGTCTAGCAGCTGTAGTCTTTTCCTCTGGGCTGGGCTGTGCTGGAGTAGCTGATGCCAACGGTGGTTTTGGAACTTGACTCCGGGGAATGGCGCCAACAAACATAGTGACGATCCCACCACCCAGATCATTTCCTAGGACCACATCAGTTGGGAGACCATCCATGACGGCAACTTCTCGCAACTCTGGTCCAGCTCCCCAGTCCAGGTAGACTCTTGCCATGGGAACCGCTTTTTCTGTTCCTTCTGCCAGGGTGACCGTGGCAGTGCGACCCTGCAATACTGCAGCAGGATCTATAAGGTGGGGGCTCACCACAGTGATTGAGGCCCCAGAGTCTCTTAGGCCTTCTCCCTGCAGGGGTCCCACGTGGACTGGCTGCAGGTGCCTCCACATGTTGTGTAGGGGCTGTTTGGCCATGCAGGTGACTCTCTCCGCAGAGTGCACCTGTCTCTCGCCACACTCCATCGGACTGACTGGAGGGGGAACAGTCTCTGTAGGCTCATCTCCTCTCGTCAAACAAGCGATCCGGGCTCCAGCACTCGGATTTGGGGCACGAGTCTGGGGTGCTTGGGATGCAGGACAGTTCATCCTCAGATGTCCGATTTTCCCACAGCCGTAGCACTTCTTCTCCAGTCGTGGCACCGATGATCTCTGATCAGTTGCAGGGACGCTGCGGTGCAGTTGCTGGCCAAGAGCACCCGGGTTGGAAGATGCTTGTCTTTGGGGGTGATGAGCTGAAGAGGGTGGTCCCTTTGGTGGTACAGTCTGTTGGAGCTGGCTGCTGGCGGGGCGCTTCTGCCCCCGTGGCCGAATTGCCACATATTTGTCGGCTAATCGGGCAGCCATTTTTAAGCTGGGTGGCTCCCGATCTAGCACCCACTCCTTCACTTCTTGGGCGCACCTGCGGTAGAACTGCTCCCTGCAGATCAGGTCGATCAGTGTGTCCCATGTAGTGGCTTCCGAATCCTTCACCCACTTCACCACGTACTGCCGCAGCTGGGTGGCGAACTGCTCATGGGTGCTGCTAGGATTCTTAGGCAAGTCTCTGAATTTCTTCCTGTAAGACTCGGGAGTGATGAAGAATCGCTGGAGGAGGGCCTTCTCGACTTCGTCGTAGTTCCCACAGTCCTCCGTCGCCACTCCTCGATAGGCCTCCAAGGCCTCTCCATGCAGAGTGGGCACAAGGTGTCTCACCCACTCCGACTTGGGTAGATCGTGTAGTTTACAGGTCCTTTCAAAAACTTGTAAATGTCCATCAATGTCCCCAGCACTGTCTGCAAACTTGGCAAACTGAACTCGTCCTGATCTGTGTACAACAGCTGACAACGGCTCCCGGGGTACCACGGCCTGTGGTGCCCGCTCATCACGCCACATCTGGATGATGATCAAGCGTTCTTGCTCTGTTGCCCTTTCCCCCAATTCCGCTAGCCGATCTGCTAGGGTATCCGGGCCGCCCCCCCTGGGACGTTGGGATCCTGGCCCTGCTAGGGATTGTTGGGAGACATGGCTGTTGTGAGAGAGGGAGGGGCTTGTGGTTCTCACCGGTTCCTCATGAAGGTCCACTGCTGGGCCGTCCTCTGCGTTGCTGACGCCGTCAGTGCTTTCCACCTCCGCCCGATGAGACTCCTCCACGCTTCTGAGCGCCGCCTGCATGACGCTCCTGGACGCGTTGAAAGGGATTTCCACACCCTTCCCCTGGCATACGATCTCCAGATCCTCCTTGGACATTCCGCTGAATTCCGCCATCTTGTGCGTTCTCCTGCGCTGCAGTTACTCCTCTCCTGAGTAACTCGGCTTCTCCAATCGGGTGATGAAAAGCCGCCTGGGATTATCCCACCACTATGCCTCCAATTTCTGTGACAGGACGATACCGTACGGAAGCACTCGCAGCTTCCGCGTCCCGTTGACTGCGCACAGAATGGAAGGTCAAGCCGCACGAGGCCTGACCACATAGGGGATTCCCGCTTACCGTCAGTAACCGCCTGTTACTGACTCCACCCACTGCGCTGTGGGCGGGTTCTCGCTGCCACCACCAAACTCCTAACCTGCCGTGGCGTTTGGAACCACGGTTCTGCTCTGTATGTGCCGACGCACTGCTTTACCACACCTGTGTGGTGTCGACGAATCCCCACTAGCCACTTGCTAGGCCTCTACCGGTAGCTGGCGGAAGGCGGAGCTTGGAGACGTCAGGTGCTTCCCTGGACAGCCGGAGGACGGGGCTAGGTTTGGCCTAACCCTGTTGGTCACAAGATGAAGCAGTCTTCTTGAGGCAAAGGTGTTTATTGCTCAAATAACCTTTAAAAAGGCTCCTCCCTATTGCTAGGGGCAACAGCATACAATTAAGATGTTTCAGCAGAAGAAGATGTTACAATACACACTCCTATGGGCCAACTGCCCTCCTTTTATCCCTCTCCAAGACCCTCTACCACAGGGGGTAAGCCCGCCCTGTGGTGTACAACCAATCAATGTTTACCCATGAGCTGTGCATGCTCTGGACTCATGCACACCTAACATTGTCCCCAATGGACAGTGGGGAGTGGCCGGTCTCCTTTGTCTCTCCCATCTGGGAGAGCAGGCTACTCCCACGGTGCCGTTCAGTCTGGCTGGGGGGAGGTTTTCCCTCCTAAACTGACTTCCAGAAACCTGCCCGGGACCCCTTCTCACTGCCTGCAGCCTGGATTTGGGCTCCAGAGCTGGGCAGCCTGGCTCCCCGGTCCAGGTCTCTGGTCCACTACGGCTGATCTCCATGGAGCTCCAAGAAACCACTCAGCTTGTCTTATAGCTAAGCTGCTTCTCTTTCTCCCTGTCCCCATTGGAACTGTGAGGCTGGATGGGAAAGCATTCCGTTTTTAGGGAAAAGGTCTGGGAGAATCCATCAGCCTGCACAGCTATGGATTCCCCCCTCCTGGGACACACAATCAAGTAAGTGCATTTTATCTTTAAATACATTACATTTTAAAATCACACTGTACATTTCCCCTTTTAAATATACACTGAGCCTGTGCCCTGCACAGACTCTACATACTCAGGCACTGCAGTGCCTTCCCTAGCCCTGCAGCCTGGCTGCGAGGGCTCTCTGTGTGCTGGAGGTATGGGGCTGGCTTCCCCCATCCTCCAGCCTGCTTTTCTGCCTCTGGGGTTCCAGGGAGCTGGCTCTCCCTGTCCCCCCAGGGTGGCACTAATCAGTGGCCTCGCCGCACGCAGCGGCGCACCCCCCTGTACCGAAGTCCGGCGGACCGGGACACTTGTCCCGGCCGCCGTGACCCTGGCTTGTTGTGGTGCTGGGGCGCCGGGAGCGTAGCTCCCGGACCCCAGCGCTCATCATCTTGCTTGGCCGCCTAATGTGCCCACGCCGCTAGGGAGCCGGCTAGCCCGGTCCCCCATAAGCGGCGCCTGTCTGTTAGCCTCGCTGCAGCGTCCGGCGGGGAGCCGGGCTGCAGCGCACCCCCCTCGCCGACTAGCAGCCCGGGACGTCCGTCCCGGCTGCTGCGGCTGGCCACCCGTGCTGTGCTGAGGCGCTGGGAGCAGAGCTCCCGGCCCCCAGCGGCGGCTCTCACAGAGAGCACTGCAGCGGGAGCCGAGCTCCCAGCCGCAGCGCTCACCCTTCTCCCCGGCGCGCACACTCCAGTGCGCCCGGGGCTACACTGACCGCTGCCGGGAGCGGAGCTCCCGGACTCCGGCGGTCAGCGGCTGCCTCCTCTCCCCCGGCGCGCACACACTGCTGAGCGCGCCGGGGGGCTGTTCTCCCTGCCGTGGTCTCCGGAGGGGTCCGGGACCACGGCACATATTAAAATACATTTTCATACATTAATACATCACGGCGCCAGCGCCCAACATACATTTTTAAATCTGGCGCCAAGCGCCCATTGTCTTTAGCAAATGGCGCCGGGCACTAGGGATTAACCCCTTCAGTGCCGAGGCGGCCATTTGCCTCGTGGCTGGGGGTCTCTCCGGCCACAACGGCATTTCTGCGCATGCCCCGCAATGCGCACGCGCGACATAAGAGTACAAAGCCCATTGTGGTTGTGCTCAGGTTCTACCGAAGTTTTCAGTTGCACTGACGGCCAAAAGAAGATTGACAGGAAGGGGGCGTTTCTGGGTGTCAACTGACCGTTTTCAGGGAGTGTTTGCAAAAATGCAGGCGTGGCTGGGCGTTCGCTGGGCGGGTGTATGACGTCAAATCCGGACACGAATGGGCTGAAGTGATCGCAATCGCTGAGAAGGTTCAGACCTACTCAGAAACTGCACAAACTGTTTTTGCAGAGCTCGGCTGCACAGGCGTTCCCACTTCTGCTAAGCTACAATACACTCCGCAGTGGGCGGCAGCATAGCGTTTGTACGGCTGCTAAACACTGCCAGCGAGCGATCAACTCGGAATGACACCCCCCCCCCATGTGCAGTGCAGGTGGGGCAGATGTAACATGTGCAGAGAGAGTTAGATTTGGGTGGGGTGTGTTCAAACTAAAATCTAAATTGCAGTGTAAAAGTAAAGCAGCCAGTATTTACCCTGCACAGAAACACTATAACCCTCCCAAATCTAACTCTCTCTGCACATGTTACATCTGCCCCCCTGCAGTGCACATGGTGTTGCCCATTAGCTAACAAATTTGCTGCTGCTATCAGATCCCAATTACCCCCAATGTCATTAAGAACTATCTTCAGCATAAAGAAGAGCAAGGAGTCCTGGAAGTGACGATATGGCCCCACAGAGCCCTGATCGCAACATCATCGAGTCTGTCTGGGATAGAAGGATTTGAGCAAGCTACATCCACAGAAGATCTGTGGTTAGTTCTCCAAGATGTTTGGAACAACCTCCCTGCAGTTCCTTTAAACACTGTGTGCAAGTGTACCTAGAAGATTTGATGGTGTTTTGAAGGCAGAGGGTGGTCACACCAAATATTAATTTGGATTTCTCTTCTGTTCATTCACTTTGATCTTGTTAATTGATAAAAATAAACTATTAACACTTCTATATTTGAAGACATTCTTACTTTGCAGCATTTTTTCCACACCTGCCTAAAACTTTTGCACAGTACTGTATAATATATATAGTGTGCAACTATCTCCTACTTATTATATGCCGTCACAGGTCTCACAGTTTTCAAATGATTTCTTGTATACTGCACATAATTTATTCATGTAAAGTAGCGCACCTGAGTAGCTCTGATTAGTAATTGTGCGTTTATGAGCATGTTCCGGTCACATGTTCCAGACGTGGAGGAATAATCGTTCTGTAACGTTACGTATTAGTCTGGACGAGGCGATAAGACCGCCATACTTGTTACGCGTGTTCACGCTTGTCCTCATTGTCGGACTCTTCTCCTCTAGATTCGAGAATTGGTTCCCGAGTCTCAGGCTTATATGGACCTCTTGGCATTTGAGAGAAAATTGGACCAAACCATAATGAGGAAACGTGTTGATATCCAAGAAGCCTTGAAGAGACCTATAAAGGTCAGAGGGCCTCTGAGAGTAGAGAATTTTCGGAGGCAGAACACAGAGTGCAGAGGATTATCAGAGGTAGATCACAGAGGGCACAGGATCACCTTAAGGTAGATCAGGGTATAATATGGTAAAGTCACTCAGAACGGAGCTCCGGAGATTACATCTGACACAGATCACAGATAACAAACTGCGGTCGCTGATGGTAAATCATATAGGAGGTAATTGTTACATCACTGAGAGCTAGCCGGGGTAAATCACAGGGCAGAGAGCTATCTGAGGTAAATCACAGGGCAGAGAACTATCTGAGGTAAATCACAGGACAGAGAGCTATCTGAGGTAAATCACAGGGCAGAGAGCTATCTGAGGTAAATCACAGGGCAGAGAGCTATCTGAGGTAAATCACAGGACAGAGAGCTATCCGAGGTAAATCACAGGACAGAGAGCTATCCGGGGTAAATCACAGGACAGAGAGCTATCTGAGGTAAATCACAGGACAGAGAGCTATCTGAGGTAAATCACAGGGCAGAGAGCTATCTGAGGTAAATCACAGGGCAGAGAGCTATCTGAGGTAAATCACAGGACAGAGAGCTATCTGAGGTAAATCACAGGTGCAGAGAGCTATCTGAGGTAAATCACAGGACAGAGAGCTATCTGAGGTAAATCACAGGACAGAGAGCTATCTGAGGTAAATCACAGGTGCAGAGAGCTATCTGAGGTAAATCACAGGACAGAGAGCTATCTGAGGTAAATCACAGGTGCAGAGAGCTATCTGAGGTAAATCACAGGACAGAGAGCTAGCCGGGGTAAATCACAGGGCAGAGAGCTATCTGAGGTAAATCACAGGGCAGAGAACTATCTGAGGTAAATCACAGGACAGAGAGCTATCTGAGGTAAATCACAGGACAGAGAGCTATCTGAGGTAAATCACAGGACAGAGAGCTATCTGAGGTAAATCACAGGACAGAGAGCTATCTGAGGTAAATCACAGGACAGAGAGCTATCTGAGGTAAATCACAGGGCAGAGAGCTATCTGAGGTAAATCACAGGGCAGAGAGCTATCTGAGGTAAATCACAGGACAGAGAGCTATCTGAGGTAAATCACAGGACAGAGAGCTATCCGGGGTAAATCACAGGACAGAGAGCTATCTGAGGTAAATCACAGGACAGAGAGCTATCTGAGGTAAATCACAGGTGCAGAGAGCTATCTGAGGTAAATCACAGGGCAGAGAGCTATCTGAGGTAAATCACAGGGCAGAGAGCTATCTGAGGTAAATCACAGGACAGAGAGCTATCTGAGGTAAATCACAGGTGCAGAGAGCTATCTGAGGTAAATCACAGGACAGAGAGCTATCTGAGGTAAATCACAGGACAGAGAGCTATCTGAGGTAAATCACAGGTGCAGAGAGCTATCTGAGGTAAATCACAGGACAGAGAGCTATCTGAGGTAAATCACAGGTGCAGAGAGCTATCTGAGGTAAATCACAGGACAGAGAGCTATCTGAGGTAATTCACAGGGCAGAGAGCTATCTGAGGTAAATCACAGGTGCAGAGAGCTATCTGAGGTAAATCACAGGTGCAGAGAGCTATCTGAGGTAAATCACAGGGCAGAGAGCTATCTGAGGTAAATCACAGGTGCAGAGAGCTATCTGAGGTAAATCACAGGTGCAGAGAGCTATCGAAGGTAAATATGGAGGGAATTGTTAGATCACTGAGAGCTAGCTGAGGTAAATCACAGAGGGCATAGAATTATACAAGGTAAATCATAGGGGGCAGAGACCTATCTGAGGTAAATCACAGGGCAGAGAACTATCTGAGGTAAATCACAGGACAGAGAGCTATCTGAGGTAAATCACAGGTGCAGAGAGCTATCTGAGGTAAATCACAGGTGCAGAGAACTATCTGAGGTAAATCACAGTGCAGAGAGCTATCTGAGGTAAATCACAGGACAGAGAGCTATCTGAGGTAAATCACAGGACAGAGAGCTATCTGAGGTAAATCACAGGACAGAGAGCTATCTGAGGTAAATCACAGGACAGAGAGCTATCTGAGGTAAATCACAGGACAGAGAGCTATCTGAGGTAAATCACAGTGCAGAGAGCTATCTGAGGTAAATCACAGGACAGAGAGCTATCTGAGGTAAATCACAGGACAGAGAGCTATCTGAGGTAAATCACAGGACAGAGAGCTATCTGAGGTAAATCACAGTGCAGAGAGCTATCTGAGGTAAATCACAGTGCAGAGAGCTATCGAAGGTAAATATGGAGGGAATTGTTCAATCACTGGGCGGGATGTACTAACATATGCGATCAGCATTGCGGAGGACAGCTCTTCCAATAAGAGCTGTCCTCCGCGATGCACAGCGGCAGCCTGACTTCCGGGATTCGGCCCCAGAAGTCAGTCTGCGCATGCACGGGTTGACGGGGGGCGGCCGCAGGGCATGCTGGGAGGGATCCGATCGGATCCCTCACACAGCGCCGCGGAGAGAAGCCCATAGGCTTCTATGGACTATCGCCAGCTAAAGCTGGCGAACCCCGCCGCGGCGCTGACCTGTCGTACGGGGGTTAGTACATCAGGAAAATGCGGTAAACGGGGTTTACCGTATTTTCCGCTTAGTACATCCCGCCCACTGAGAGCTAACTGAGGTAGATCACAGGGCACAGAGCTACCTAAAGTAAATCACAGGGAAGAGAGCTGAGGTAAATGACAGGGGCAGAGAGCCATCTGAGGTAAATGACAGGGCAGAGAGCCATCTGAGGTAAATGACAGGGCAGAGAGCCATCTGAGGTAAATGATAGAGGGCAGAGAGCCATCTGAGGTAAATGACAGGGCAGAGAGCCATCTGAGGTAAATGACAGGGCAGAGAGCCATCTGAGGTAAATGACAGAGGGCAGAGAGCGGAGGTAAAAAGACGGCTGAAGTAAATGACAGGGCAGAGAGCTGACTGAGGTAAATCATAGGGCAAGGAGCTATCAATGGTAAATCTGGAGGGAATTGTTAGATCACTGAGAGCTAGCTGAGGTAAATGACAGAGGGCAGAGCGCTGAGGTAAATGACAGAGGGCAGAGTGCTGAGGTAAATGACAGAGGGCAGAGTGCTGACGTAAATGACAGAGGGCAGAGCGCTGAGGTAAATGACAGAGGGCAGAGAGCTGAGGTAAATGACAGAGAGCTGAGGTAAATGACAGAGGGCAGAGCGCTTAGGTAAATGACAAGGCAGAGCACTGAGGTAAATGACAGAGGGCAGAGCCCTGAGGTAAATGACAGAGGGCAGAGAGCGGAGGTAAATGACAGAGAGCAGAGAACTATCTGAGGTAAATGACAGAGGGCAGAGCCCTGAGGTAAATGACAGAGGGCAGAGCGCTGAGGTAAATGAGAGAGGGCAGAGAGCGGAGGTAAATGACAGAGGGCAGAGCGCTGAGGTAAATGACAGAGGGCAGAGCGCTGAGGTAAATGACAGAGGGCAGAGCGCTGAGGTAAATGACAGAGGGCAGAGCGCTGAGGTAAATGACAGAGGGCAGAGAGCTGAGGTAAATGACAGAGGGCAGAGCGCTGAGGTAAATGACAGAGGGCAGAGAACTATCTGAGGTAAATGACAGAGGGCAGAGCGCTGAGGTAAATAACAGAGGGCAGAGCGCTGAGGTAAATGACAGGGCAGAGCGCTGAGGTAAATGACAGAGGGCAGAGAGCAGAGGTAAATGAGAGAGGGCAGAGAGCTGAGGTAAATGACAGAGGGCAGAGCGCAGAGGTAAATGAGAGAGGGCAGAGAGCTGAGGTAAATGACAGAGGGCAGAGAGCTGAGGTAAATGACAGGGCAGAGCGCTGAGGTAAATGACAGAGGGCAGAGCGCTGAGGTAAATGACAGAGGGCAGAGAGCTGAGGTAAATGAGAGAGGGCAGAGAGCTGAGGTAAATGACAGAGGGCAGAGAGCTGAGGTAAATGACAGAGGGCAGAGCGCAGAGGTAAATGACAGAGGGCAGAGAGCTGAGGTAAATGACAGAGGGCAGAGCGCTGAGGTAAATGACAGGGCAGAGCGCTGAGGTAAATGACAGAGAGCTGAGGTAAATGACAGAGGGCAGAGCGCTGAGGTAAATGACAGGGCAGAGCGCTGAGGTAAATGACAGAGAGCTGAGGTGAATGACAGAGGGCAGAGCGCTGAGGTAAATGACAGAGGGCAGAGCGCTGAGGTAAATGACAGAGGGCAGAGAGCTGAGGTAAATGACAGAGGGCAGAGCGCTGAGGTAAATGACAGAGGGCAGAGCGCTGAGGTAAATGACAGAGGGCAGAGCGCTGAGGTAAATGACAGAGGGCAGAGAGCAGAGGTAAATGAGAGAGGGCAGAGAGCTGAGGTAAATGACAGAGGGCAGAGAGCTGAGGTAAATGACAGAGGGCAGAGCGCTGAGGTAAATGACGGAGGGCAGAGCGCTGAGGTAAATGACGGAGGGCAGAGCGCTGAGGTAAATGACAGAGGACAGAGTGCTGAGGTAAATGACAGAGGGCAGAGAGCTGAGGTAAATGACAGAGAGCTGAGGTAAATGACAGAGGGCAGAGCGCTTAGGTAAATGACAGGGCAGAGCACTGAGGTAAATGACAGAGGGCAGAGCCCTGAGGTAAATGACAGAGGGCAGAGAGCGGAGGTAAATGACAGAGAGCAGAGAACTATCTGAGGTAAATGACAGAGGGCAGAGCCCTGAGGTAAATGACAGAGGGCAGAGCGCTGAGGTAAATGAGAGAGGGCAGAGAGCGGAGGTAAATGACAGAGGGCAGAGCGCTGAGGTAAATGACAGAGGGCAGAGCGCTGAGGTAAATGACAGAGGGCAGAGCGCTGAGGTAAATGACAGAGGGCAGAGCGCTGAGGTAAATGACAGAGGGCAGAGAGCTGAGGTAAATGACAGAGGGCAGAGCGCTGAGGTAAATGACAGAGGGCAGAGCGCTGAGGTAAATGACAGAGGGCAGAGAGCGGAGGTAAATGACAGAGGGCAGAGAACTATCTGAGGTAAATGACAGAGGGCAGAGCGCTGAGGTAAATAACAGAGGGCAGAGCGCTGAGGTAAATGACAGGGCAGAGCGCTGAGGTAAATGACAGAGGGCAGAGAGCAGAGGTAAATGAGAGAGGGCAGAGAGCTGAGGTAAATGACAGAGCGCTGAGGTAAATGACAGAGAGCTGAGGTGAATGACAGAGGGCAGAGCGCTGAGGTAAATGACAGGGCAGAGCGCTGAGGTAAATGACAGAGAGCTGAGGTGAATGACAGAGGGCAGAGCGCTGAGGTAAATGACAGAGGGCAGAGCGCTGAGGTAAATGACAGAGGGCAGAGAGCTGAGGTAAATGACAGAGGGCAGAGCGCTGAGGTAAATGACAGAGGGCAGAGCGCTGAGGTAAATGACAGAGGGCAGAGCGCTGAGGTAAATGACAGAGGGCAGAGCGCTGAGGTAAATGACAGAGAGCTGAGGTAAATGACAGAGAGCTGAGGTGAATGACAGAGGGCAGAGCGCAGAGGTAAATGACAGAGGGCAGAGCGCTGAGGTAAATGAGAGAGGGCAGAGAGCTGAGGTAAATGACAGAGGGCAGAGCGCTTAGGTAAATGAGAGAGGGCAGAGAGCTGAGGTAAATGACAGAGGGCAGAGAGCTGAGGTAAATGACGGAGGGCAGAGCGCTGAGGTAAATGACGGAGGGCAGAGCGCTGAGGTAAATGACGGAGGGCAGAGCGCTGAGGTAAATGACAGAGGACAGAGTGCTGAGGTAAATGACAGGGCAGAGCGCTGAGGTAAATGACAGAGAGCTGAGGTGAATGACAGAGGGCAGAGAACTATCTGAGGTAAATGACAGCGGGCAGAGCGCCGAGGTAAATGACAGCGGGCAGAGCTCCGAGGTAAATGACAGAGGGCAGAGCGCCGAGGTAAATGACAGAGGGCAGAGCGCTGAGGTAAATGACAGAGGGCAGAGCGCTGAGGTAAATGACAGCGGGCAGAGCGCCGAGGTAAATGACAGCGGGCAGAGCGCCGAGGTAAATGACAGAGGGCAGAGCGCCGAGGTAAATGACAGAGGGCAGAGCCCTGAGGTAAATGACAGAGGGCAGAGCGCTGATGTAAATGACAGAGGGCAGAGCCCTGAGGTAAATGACAGAGGGCAGAGCGCTGAGGTAAATGACAGAGGGCAGAGCGCTGAGGTAAATGACAGAGGGCAGAGCCCTGAGGTAAATGACAGAGGGCAGAGCGCTGAGGTAAATGACAGAGGGCAGAGCGCTGAGGTAAATGACAGAGGGCAGAGCGCTGAGGTAAATGACAGAGGGCAGAGAGCGGAGGTAAATGAGAGAGGGCAGAGCGCTGAGGTAAATGACAGAGGGCAGAGCGCTGAGGTAAATGACAGAGGGTAGAGCGCTGAGGTTAATGACAGAGGGCAGAGCGCTGAGGTAAATGACAGAGGGCAGAGCGCTGAGGTAAAAGAGAGGGCAGAGCGCTGAGGTAAATGACAGAGGGCAGAGAGCAGAGGTAAATGACAGAGGGCAGAGCGCTGAGGTAAATGACAGAGGGCAGAGAGCAGAGGTAAATGACAGCGGGCAGAGCGCTATTTGAGGTAAATGACAGCGGGCAGAGCGCTATTTGAGGTAAATGACAGCGGGCAGAGCGCCGAGGTAAATGACAGAGGGCAGAGAGCAGAGGTAAATGACAGAGGGCAGAGCGCTATTTGAGGTAAATGACAGGGCAGAGAGCAGAGGTAAATGACAGAGGGCAGAGAGCAGAGGTAAATGACAGCGGGCAGAGAGCAGAGGTAAATGACAGAGGGCAGAGAACAGAGGTAAATGACAGAGGGCAGAGAGCAGAGGTAAATGACAGCGGGCAGAGCGCTATTTGAGGTAAATGACAGCGGGCAGAGCGCTGAGGTAAATGACAGCGGGCAGAGCGCTATTTGAGGTAAATGACAGCGGGCAGAGCGCTATTTGAGGTAAATGACAGCGGGCAGAGCGCCGAGGTAAATGACAGAGGGCAGAGAGCAGAGGTAAATGACAGAGGGCAGAGAGCTGAGGTAAATGACAGCGGGCAGAGCGCTATTTGAGGTAAATGACAGCGGGCAGAGCGCCGAGGTAAATGACAGAGGGCAGAGAGCAGAGGTAAATGACAGAGGGCAGAGCGCTATTTGAGGTAAATGACAGCGGGCAGAGAGCAGAGGTAAATGACAGCGGGCAGAGCGCTATTTGAGGTAAATGACAGCGGGCAGAGAGCAGAGGTAAATGACAGAGGGCAGAGAGCAGAGGTAAATGACAGAGGGCAGAGAGCGGAGGTAAATGACAGAGGGCAGAGAGCAGAGGTAAATGACAGAGGGCAGAGAGCAGAGGTAAATGACAGCGGGCAGAGCGCTATTTGAGGTAAATGACAGCGGGCAGAGCGCTGAGGTAAATGACAGCGGGCAGAGAGCAGAGGTAAATGACAGAGGGCAGAGAGCAGAGGTAAATGACAGCGGGCAGAGAGCAGAGGTAAATGACAGAGGGCAGAGCGCTGAGGTAAATGACAGCGGGCAGAGCGCTATTTGAGGTAAATGACAGCGGGCAGAGCGCCGAGGTAAATGACAGAGGGCAGAGCGCAGAGGTAAATGACAGAGGGCAGAGAGCAGAGGTAAATGACAGAGGGCAGAGAGCAGAGGTAAATGACAGAGGGCAGAGAGCAGAGGTAAATGACAGAGGGCAGAGAGCAGAGGTAAATGACAGAGGGCAGAGAGCAGAGGTAAATGACAGCGGGCAGAGCGCTATTTGAGGTAAATGACAGCGGGCAGAGCGCTATTTGAGGTAAATGACAGCGGGCAGAGCGCCGAGGTAAATGACAGAGGGCAGAGAGCAGAGGTAAATGACAGAGGGCAGAGCGCTATTTGAGGTAAATGACAGGGCAGAGAGCAGAGGTAAATGACAGAGGGCAGAGAGCAGAGGTAAATGACAGCGGGCAGAGAGCAGAGGTAAATGACAGAGGGCAGAGAGCAGAGGTAAATGACAGAGGGCAGAGAGCAGAGGTAAATGACAGCGGGCAGAGCGCTATTTGAGGTAAATGACAGCGGGCAGAGCGCTGAGGTAAATGACAGCGGGCAGAGCGCTATTTGAGGTAAATGACAGCGGGCAGAGCGCTATTTGAGGTAAATGACAGCGGGCAGAGCGCCGAGGTAAATGACAGAGGGCAGAGAGCAGAGGTAAATGACAGAGGGCAGAGAGCTGAGGTAAATGACAGCGGGCAGAGCGCTATTTGAGGTAAATGACAGCGGGCAGAGCGCCGAGGTAAATGACAGAGGGCAGAGAGCAGAGGTAAATGACAGAGGGCAGAGCGCTATTTGAGGTAAATGACAGCGGGCAGAGAGCAGAGGTAAATGACAGCGGGCAGAGCGCTATTTGAGGTAAATGACAGCGGGCAGAGAGCAGAGGTAAATGACAGAGGGCAGAGAGCAGAGGTAAATGACAGAGGGCAGAGAGCGGAGGTAAATGACAGAGGGCAGAGAGCAGAGGTAAATGACAGAGGGCAGAGAGCAGAGGTAAATGACAGCGGGCAGAGCGCTATTTGAGGTAAATGACAGCGGGCAGAGCGCTGAGGTAAATGACAGCGGGCAGAGAGCAGAGGTAAATGACAGAGGGCAGAGAGCAGAGGTAAATGACAGCGGGCAGAGAGCAGAGGTAAATGACAGAGGGCAGAGCGCTGAGGTAAATGACAGCGGGCAGAGCGCTATTTGAGGTAAATGACAGCGGGCAGAGCGCCGAGGTAAATGACAGAGGGCAGAGCGCAGAGGTAAATGACAGAGGGCAGAGAGCAGAGGTAAATGACAGAGGGCAGAGAGCAGAGGTAAATGACAGAGGGCAGAGAGCAGAGGTAAATGACAGAGGGCAGAGCGCTGAGGTAAATGACAGAGGGCAGAGAGCAGAGGTAAATGACAGAGGGCAGAGCGCTGAGGTAAATGACAGAGGGCAGAGAGCAGAGGTAAATGACAGAGGGCAGAGAGCTGAGGTAAATGACAGAGGGCAGAGCGCTGAGGTAAATGACAGGGCAGAGCGCTGAGGTGAATGACAGAGGGCAGAGCGCTGAGGTAAATGACAGAGGGCAGAGCGCTGAGGTAAATGACAGAGGGCAGAGAGCTGAGGTAAATGACAGCGGGCAGAGAGCAGAGGTAAATGACAGAGGGCAGAGCGCAGAGGTAAATGACAGAGGGCAGAGAGCAGAGGTAAATGACAGAGGGCAGAGAGCGGAGGTAAATGACAGAGGGCAGAGAGCAGAGGTAAATGACAGAGGGCAGAGAGCAGAGGTAAATGACAGCGGGCAGAGCGCTATTTGAGGTAAATGACAGCGGGCAGAGCGCTGAGGTAAATGACAGCGGGCAGAGAGCAGAGGTAAATGACAGAGGGCAGAGAGCAGAGGTAAATGACAGCGGGCAGAGAGCAGAGGTAAATGACAGAGGGCAGAGCGCTGAGGTAAATGACAGCGGGCAGAGCGCTATTTGAGGTAAATGACAGCGGGCAGAGCGCCGAGGTAAATGACAGGGCAGAGCGCAGAGGTAAATGACAGAGGGCAGAGAGCAGAGGTAAATGACAGAGGGCAGAGAGCAGAGGTAAATGACAGAGGGCAGAGAGCAGAGGTAAATGACAGAGGGCAGAGAGCAGAGGTAAATGACAGAGGGCAGAGCGCTGAGGTAAATGACAGAGGGCAGAGAGCAGAGGTAAATGACAGAGGGCAGAGCGCTGAGGTAAATGACAGAGGGCAGAGAGCAGAGGTAAATGACAGAGGGCAGAGAGCTGAGGTAAATGACAGAGGGCAGAGCGCTGAGGTAAATGACAGGGCAGAGCGCTGAGGTGAATGACAGAGGGCAGAGCGCTGAGGTAAATGACAGAGGGCAGAGCGCTGAGGTAAATGACAGAGGGCAGAGAGCTGAGGTAAATGACAGCGGGCAGAGAGCAGAGGTAAATGACAGAGGGCAGAGCGCAGAGGTAAATGACAGAGGGCAGAGCGCTGAGGTGAATGACAGAGGGCAGAGCGCAGAGGTAAATGACAGAGGGCAGAGCGCTGAGGTAAATGACAGAGGGCAGAGAGCTGAGGTAAATGACAGCGGGCAGAGAGCAGAGGTAAATGACAGAGGGCAGAGCGCTGAGGTAAATGACAGCGGGCAGAGCGCTATTTGAGGTAAATGACAGAGGGCAGAGCGCAGAGGTAAATGACAGAGGGCAGAGAGCAGAGGTAAATGACAGAGGGCAGAGAGCGGAGGTAAATGACAGAGGGCAGAGCGCTGAGGTAAATGACAGCGGGCAGAGCGCTATTTGAGGTAAATGACAGAGGGCAGAGCGCTGAGGTAAATGACAGAGGGCAGAGAGCAGAGGTAAATGACAGAGGGCAGAGAGCTGAGGTAAATGACAGAGGGCAGAGCGCTGAGGTAAATGACAGGGCAGAGCGCTGAGGTGAATGACAGAGGGCAGAGCGCTGAGGTAAATGACAGAGGGCAGAGCGCTGAGGTAAATGACAGAGGGCAGAGAGCTGAGGTAAATGACAGCGGGCAGAGAGCAGAGGTAAATGACAGAGGGCAGAGCGCAGAGGTAAATGACAGAGGGCAGAGAGCAGAGGTAAATGACAGAGGGCAGAGAGCGGAGGTAAATGACAGAGGGCAGAGAGCAGAGGTAAATGACAGAGGGCAGAGAGCAGAGGTAAATGACAGCGGGCAGAGCGCTATTTGAGGTAAATGACAGCGGGCAGAGCGCTGAGGTAAATGACAGCGGGCAGAGAGCAGAGGTAAATGACAGAGGGCAGAGAGCAGAGGTAAATGACAGCGGGCAGAGAGCAGAGGTAAATGACAGAGGGCAGAGCGCTGAGGTAAATGACAGCGGGCAGAGCGCTATTTGAGGTAAATGACAGCGGGCAGAGCGCCGAGGTAAATGACAGGGCAGAGCGCAGAGGTAAATGACAGAGGGCAGAGAGCAGAGGTAAATGACAGAGGGCAGAGAGCAGAGGTAAATGACAGAGGGCAGAGAGCAGAGGTAAATGACAGAGGGCAGAGAGCAGAGGTAAATGACAGAGGGCAGAGCGCTGAGGTAAATGACAGAGGGCAGAGAGCAGAGGTAAATGACAGAGGGCAGAGAGCTGAGGTAAATGACAGAGGGCAGAGCGCTGAGGTAAATGACAGGGCAGAGCGCTGAGGTGAATGACAGAGGGCAGAGCGCTGAGGTAAATGACAGAGGGCAGAGCGCTGAGGTAAATGACAGAGGGCAGAGAGCTGAGGTAAATGACAGCGGGCAGAGAGCAGAGGTAAATGACAGAGGGCAGAGCGCAGAGGTAAATGACAGAGGGCAGAGCGCTGAGGTGAATGACAGAGGGCAGAGCGCAGAGGTAAATGACAGAGGGCAGAGCGCTGAGGTAAATGACAGAGGGCAGAGAGCTGAGGTAAATGACAGCGGGCAGAGAGCAGAGGTAAATGACAGAGGGCAGAGCGCTGAGGTAAATGACAGCGGGCAGAGCGCTATTTGAGGTAAATGACAGAGGGCAGAGCGCAGAGGTAAATGACAGAGGGCAGAGAGCAGAGGTAAATGACAGAGGGCAGAGAGCGGAGGTAAATGACAGAGGGCAGAGCGCTGAGGTAAATGACAGCGGGCAGAGCGCTATTTGAGGTAAATGACAGAGGGCAGAGCGCTGAGGTAAATGACAGAGGGCAGAGAGCTGAGGTAAATGACAGAGGGCAGAGAGCTGAGGTAAATGACAGGAGAGCAGAGGTAAATGACAGAGGGCAGAGAGCAGAGGTAAATGACAGAGGGCAGATAGCTGAGGTAAATGACAGAGGGCAGAGCGCTGAGGTAAATGACAGGGCAGAGCGCTGAGGTGAATGACAGAGGGCAGAGAGCAGAGGTAAATGACAGAGGGCAGAGCGCTGAGGTAAATGACAGAGGGCAGAGCGCTGAGGTAAATGACAGAGGGCAGAGAGCTGAGGTAAATGACAGCGGGCAGAGAGCAGAGGTAAATGACAGAGGGCAGAGCGCAGAGGTGAATGACAGAGGGCAGAGCGCTGAGGTGAATGACAGAGGGCAGAGCGCAGAGGTAAATGACAGAGGGCAGAGCGCTGAGGTAAATGACAGAGGGCAGAGAGCTGAGGTAAATGACAGCGGGCAGAGAGCAGAGGTAAATGACAGAGGGCAGAGCGCTGAGGTAAATGACAGAGGGCAGAGAGCTGAGGTAAATGACAGAGGGCAGAGCGCTGAGGTAAATGACAGAGGGCAGAGCGCTATTTGAGGTAAATGACAGAGGGCAGAGAGCTGAGGTAAATGACAGAGGGCAGAGCGCAGAGGTAAATGACAGAGGGCAGAGCGCTGAGATGAATGACAGAGGGCAGAGCGCAGAGGTAAATGACAGAGGGCAGAGAGCTGAGGTAAATGACAGAGGGCAGAGCGCTGAGGTGAATGACAGAGGGCAGAGCGCTGAGGTGAATGACAGAGGGCAGAGAGCTGAGGTAAATGACAGAGGGCAGAGCGCTGAGGTAAATGACAGAGGGCAGAGCGCTATTTGAGGTAAATGACAGAGGGCAGAGAGCTGAGGTAAATGACAGAGGGCAGAGCGCAGAGGTAAATGACAGAGGGCAGAGCGCTGAGGTAAATGACAGAGGGCAGAGAGCAGAGGTAAATGACAGCGGGCAGAGCGCTATTTGAGGTAAATGACAGAGGGCAGAGCGCTGAGGTAAATGACAGAGGGCAGAGAGCTGAGGTAAATGACAGAGGGCAGAGAGCTGAGGTAAATGACAGGAGAGCAGAGGTAAATGACAGAGGGCAGAGAGCAGAGGTAAATGACAGAGGGCAGATAGCTGAGGTAAATGACAGAGGGCAGAGCGCTGAGGTAAATGACAGGGCAGAGCGCTGAGGTGAATGACAGAGGGCAGAGAGCAGAGGTAAATGACAGAGGGCAGAGCGCTGAGGTAAATGACAGAGGGCAGAGAGCAGAGGTAAATGACAGAGGGCAGAGAGCTGAGGTAAATGACAGAGGGCAGAGCGCTGAGGTAAATGACAGGGCAGAGCGCTGAGGTGAATGACAGAGGGCAGAGCGCTGAGGTAAATGACAGAGGGCAGAGCGCTGAGGTAAATGACAGAGGGCAGAGCGCTATTTGAGGTAAATGACAGAGGGCAGAGAGCTGAGGTAAATGACAGAGGGCAGAGCGCAGAGGTAAATGACAGAGGGCAGAGCGCTGAGGTAAATGACAGAGGGCAGAGAGCAGAGGTAAATGACAGCGGGCAGAGCGCTATTTGAGGTAAATGACAGAGGGCAGAGCGCTGAGGTAAATGACAGAGGGCAGAGAGCTGAGGTAAATGACAGAGGGCAGAGAGCTGAGGTAAATGACAGGAGAGCAGAGGTAAATGACAGAGGGCAGAGAGCAGAGGTAAATGACAGAGGGCAGATAGCTGAGGTAAATGACAGAGGGCAGAGCGCTGAGGTAAATGACAGGGCAGAGCGCTGAGGTGAATGACAGAGGGCAGAGAGCAGAGGTAAATGACAGAGGGCAGAGCGCTGAGGTAAATGACAGAGGGCAGAGAGCAGAGGTAAATGACAGAGGGCAGAGAGCTGAGGTAAATGACAGAGGGCAGAGCGCTGAGGTAAATGACAGGGCAGAGCGCTGAGGTGAATGACAGAGGGCAGAGCGCTGAGGTAAATGACAGAGGGCAGAGAGCTGAGGTAAATGACAGCGGGCAGAGAGCAGAGGTAAATGACAGAGGGCAGAGCGCAGAGGTAAATGACAGAGGGCAGAGCGCTGAGGTGAATGACAGAGGGCAGAGCGCAGAGGTAAATGACAGAGGGCAGAGCGCTGAGGTAAATGACAGAGGGCAGAGAGCTGAGGTAAATGACAGCGGGCAGAGAGCAGAGGTAAATGACAGAGGGCAGAGCGCTGAGGTAAATGACAGCGGGCAGAGCGCTATTTGAGGTAAATGACAGAGGGCAGAGCGCAGAGGTAAATGACAGAGGGCAGAGAGCAGAGGTAAATGACAGAGGGCAGAGAGCGGAGGTAAATGACAGAGGGCAGAGAGCAGAGGTAAATGACAGAGGGCAGAGAGCAGAGGTAAATGACAGTGGGCAGAGCGCTATTTGAGGTAAATGACAGCAGGCAGAGCGCTGAGGTAAATGACAGCGGGCAGAGAGCAGAGGTAAATGACAGAGGGCAGAGAGCAGAGGTAAATGACAGCAGGCAGAGCGCTGAGGTAAATGACAGCGGGCAGAGAGCAGAGGTAAATGACAGAGGGCAGAGAGCAGAGGTAAATGACAGCGGGCAGAGAGCAGAGGTAAATGACAGAGGGCAGAGCGCTGAGGTAAATGACAGCGGGCAGAGCGCTATTTGAGGTAAATGACAGCGGGCAGAGCGCCGAGGTAAATGACAGAGGGCAGAGAGCAGAGGTAAATGACAGAGGGCAGAGAGCAGAGGTAAATGACAGCGGGCAGAGCGCTATTTGAGGTAAATGACAGCGGGCAGAGCGCCGAGGTAAATGACAGAGGGCAGAGCGCAGAGGTAAATGACAGAGGGCAGAGAGCAGAGGTAAATGACAGAGGGCAGAGAGCAGAGGTAAATGACAGAGGGCAGAGAGCAGAGGTAAATGACAGAGGGCAGAGAGCAGAGGTAAATGACAGAGGGCAGAGAGCAGAGGTAAATGACAGAGGGCAGAGCGCAGAGGTAAATGACAGAGGGCAGAGAGCAGAGGTAAATGACAGAGGGCAGAGAGCTGAGGTAAATGACAGAGGGCAGAGCGCTGAGGTAAATGACAGGGCAGAGCGCTGAGGTAAATGACAGAGGGCAGAGCGCTGAGGTAAATGACAGAGGGCAGAGAGCTGAGGTAAATGACAGCGGGCAGAGAGCAGAGGTAAATGACAGAGGGCAGAGCGCAGAGGTGAATGACAGAGGGCAGAGCGCTGAGGTGAATGACAGAAGGCAGAGCGCAGAGGTAAATGACAGAGGGCAGAGCGCTGAGGTAAATGACAGAGGGCAGAGAGCTGAGGTAAATGACAGCGGGCAGAGAGCAGAGGTAAATGACAGAGGGCAGAGCGCTGAGGTAAATGACAGAGGGCAGAGAGCTGAGGTAAATGACAGAGGGCAGAGCGCTGAGGTAAATGACAGAGGGCATAGCGCTATTTGAGGTAAATGACAGAGGGCAGAGAGCTGAGGTAAATGACAGAGGGCAGAGCGCAGAGGTAAATGACAGAGGGCAGAGCGCTGAGATGAATGACAGAGGGCAGAGCGCAGAGGTAAATGACAGAGGGCAGAGAGCTGAGGTAAATGACAGAGGGCAGAGCGCAGAGGTAAATGACAGAGGGCAGAGCGCTGAGGTGAATGACAGAGGGCAGAGAGCTGAGGTAAATGACAGAGGGCAGAGCGCTGAGGTAAATGACAGAGGGCAGAGAGCAGAGGTAAATGACAGCGGGCAGAGCGCTATTTGAGGTAAATGACAGAGGGCAGAGCGCTGAGGTAAATGACAGAGGGCAGAGAGCTGAGGTAAATGACAGAGGGCAGAGAGCTGAGGTAAATGACAGAGGGCAGAGAGCTGAGGTAAATGACAGAGGGCAGAGCGCAGAGGTAAATGACAGAGGGCAGAGAGCAGAGGTAAATGACAGAGGGCAGAGAGCAGAGGTAAATGACAGAGGGCAGATAGCTGAGGTAAATGACAGAGGGCAGAGCGCTGAGGTAAATGACAGAGGGCAGAGAGCTGAGGTAAATGACAGAGGGCAGAGAGCTGAGGTAAATGACAGAGGGCAGAGAGCAGAGGTAAATGACAGAGGGCAGAGCGCAGAGGTAAATGACAGAGGGCAGAGAGCAGAGGTAAATGACAGAGGGCAGAGAGCAGAGGTAAATGACAGAGGGCAGAGCGCTGAGGTAAATGACAGGGCAGAGCGCTGAGGTGAATGACAGAGGGCAGAGCGCTGAGGTAAATGACAGAGGGCAGAGCGCTGAGGTAAATGACAGAGGGCAGAGAGCTGAGGTAAATGACAGCGGGCAGAGAGCAGAGGTAAATGATAGAGGGCAGAGCGCAGAGGTAAATGACAGAGGGCAGAGCGCAGAGGTAAATGACAGAGGGCAGAGCGCTGAGGTGAATGACAGAGGGCAGAGCGCAGAGGTAAATGACAGAGGGCAGAGCGCTGAGGTAAATGACAGAGGGCAGAGAGCTGAGGTAAATGACAGCGGGCAGAGAGCAGAGGTAAATGACAGAGGGCAGAGCGCTGAGGTAAATGACAGAGGGCAGAGAGCTGAGGTAAATGACAGAGGGCAGAGCGCTGAGGTAAATGACAGAGGGCAGAGCGCTATTTGAGGTAAATGACAGAGGGCAGAGAGCTGAGGTAAATGACAGAGGGCAGAGCGCAGAGGTAAATGACAGAGGGCTGAGGTGAATGACAGAGGGCAGAGCGCAGAGGTAAATGACAGAGGGCAGAGCGCTGAGGTAAATGACAGAGGGCAGAGAGCTGAGGTAAATGGCAGAGCGCTGAGGTAAATGACAGAGGGCAGAGCGCTATTTGAGGTAAATGACAGAGGGCAGAGAGCTGAGGTAAATGACAGAGGGCAGAGCGCAGAGGTAAATGACAGAGGGCAGAGCGCTGAGGTAAATGACAGAGGGCAGAGCGCTGAGGTAAATGACAGCGGGCAGAGAGCAGAGGTAAATGACAGAGGGCAGATAGCTGAGGTAAATGACAGAGGGCAGAGCGCTGAGGTAAATGACAGGGCAGAGCGCTGAGGTGAATGACAGAGGGCAGAGCGCTGAGGTAAATGACAGAGGGCAGAGCGCTGAGGTAAATGACAGAGGGCAGAGAGCTGAGGTAAATGACAGAGGGCAGAGCGCTGAGGTAAATGACAGAGGGCAGAGCGCTATTTGAGGTAAATGACAGAGGGCAGAGAGCTGAGGTAAATGGCAGAGCGCAGAGGTAAATGACAGAGGGCAGAGCGCTGAGGTAAATGACAGAGGGCAGAGAGCTGAGGTAAATGACAGAGGGCAGAGCGCTGAGGTAAATGACAGAGGGCAGAGAGCTGAGGTAAATGACAGAGGGCAGAGAGCAGAGGTAAATGACAGAGGGCAGAGAGCAGAGGTAAATGACAGAGGGCAGAGCGCTGAGGTAAATGACAGAGGGCAGAGCGCTATCTGAGGTAAATGACAGAGGGCAGAGCGCTATCTGAGGTAAATGACAGAGGGCAGAGCGCTATCTGAGGTAAATGACAGCGGGCAGAGCGCTATCTGAGGTAAATCTCAGAGGGTTCCGCCGCAGACAGTGCGCAGTGCTATGACTAGCCATATCTATTTGCAGGCCCTGAGTCAGAGATGTATACTATGCCAATTTTGCTGCAGCTGAGCAACTACTGGCTGACTGCGCACATGTGTAAGTTGCATGGCACATCTACTGCAGTGGACTTGTGACGCCGGTCGTTGAGAGGAGACATTTTCAGTCTGCGATTCCGAAAGCAGTAGAAAAGGCTCCGGCGTCTTACTCTCTGCGGCCATGTTTCGCTGCCATAGGGCCACTCCGATAATGGAATGGTCTCCGACAGGTGCTGCGCCTCAGAACATTTCCATGCGGCTGCAGCATAAGTGGCGTATGCGATCGCAGATGTGACAGTATCTCCATACATCTGTGAGTCAGATATGCAGAGCGCAGCCTCCGTGGTTACCCAGCATTATAGGAACACAGAGTGCAGCCACTGTGGTTGCAGAGCATTATAGGAACACAGAGTGCAGCCACTGTGGTTGCAGAGCATTATAGGAACACAGAGTGCAGCCACTGTGGTTGCAGAGCATTATAGGAACACAGAGTGCAGCCACTGTGGTTGCAGAGCATTATAGGAACACAGAGTGCAGCCACTGTGGTTGCAGAGCACACGTGGCTGTGCAGTGCAGAGTATACTCTTTGTATTTGTAGCAGGTACCGATATAATGTACAGTGTATATTTTATATGTGAATAAGGGGGGAGTCATTCAGACCTGATCACACGCTAGGTTTTTTCGCTGCGATCAGGTCAGAACTGCGCATGCGAATGCACCGCAATGCGCAGGCGCGTCGTACGGGTGCAAAGCGGATCGTTGCTGTGCGATGGATTTTACGAAGAATCCATTTGCACAGCCAATCGCAAGGAGATTGACAGGAAGAGGGCGTTTGTGGGTGGCAACTGACCGTTTTCTGGGAGTGTTTGGAAAAACGCAGGCGTGTCCAGGCGTTTGCAGGGCGGGTGTCTGACGTCAATTCCGGTCCCGGACAGGCTGATGTGATCGCAGCGGTTGAGTAAGTTCTGGGCAACTCAGAAACTGCACGAAACCTTTTTGTACCGCTCGGCTGCACATGCGATCGCACACTTGCACAGCAAATATACACTCCCCTATAGTCGGTGTGGCCGGAGAGACCCCCAGCCCACGTGGACAATGGCCGCCGCGGCACTGAAGGGGTTAACCTCAAGTTCACGGCACCATTATGAGGACAATGGGCGCTTGGCGCCACTTTTAAAATGTATTGGGCACTAGGCGCCGTGTGATTTAAAAATTTATTTTTACTTATGTACCGCGGTCCCGGACCTCTCTGGCGACCGCGGCAGTGAGGGAGCGCGCTGATCAGTGTGTGCGCGCCGGGGGAGAGGGGAACCGCTGCAGCCGGAAGATCAGCTACCACTGCAGCGTGCTCTGGGGTTGCCTCTGCTGGGGGGCCGGGAGCTCTGCTCCCGGCGCTTCAGCACGCTGGAGGTAGCCAGCCGCGGCAGCCGGGATGGACGTCCCGGGCTGCTGGGCGGCAGGGGGGTTGCGCCGCAGCCCGGCTCCCCGCCGGACGCTGCGACGAGGCCACAGATATCAGCGCCGCATACAGGGGACCGGGCTAGCCGGCCCCCTGCGCGGCGAGGGCACCAGAGTGCACCGCTCATGGGGAACCGGGCTAGCCGGCTCCCTAGCGGCGTGGGGACAATCAGGCTGGTGAGTGCTGGGGTCCGGGAGCTACGCTCCTGGCACCTCAGCGCTGCAGCAGACACAGAGCCACGGCGGCCGGGACAAGTGTCCCGGGCCGCCGGGCTTTAGATCAGGGGGGTGCGCCGCACTGTGCGGCGAGGCCACCAAGTTAGTGCCACACTGGGGAGACAGGGAGAGCCAGCTCCCTGGACCCCAGTGGCAGGCAGGCTGGAGGATGGGGAAGCCAGCCCCATACCTCCAGCACTGAGAGAGAGAGCCCTAGCAGCCAGGCTGCAGGGCTAGGGGAGCCCCGCTGGGCACAGTATTTAAAACAAAAACATTGTGTTTTAAATGTAATAAAAAGTGTATTGTGCTGGGAGGCATTGCAGTGCCTGGGTATGTGGAGCCTGTGCAGGGCACAGGCTCAGTGTATATTTAAAGGGGAATGTACAGTGTATTTTAAATGTATTTAAAGGTAAATTGCACTTACTTGGTTGTGTGTCCCAGGAGGGGGGAATCCATGGCTGTGCAGGCTGATGGATTCTCCCAGACCTTTTCCCCAAAAACGGAATACTTTCCCTTCCAGCCTCACACTTGAAAGAGGGAATTGGGAGAGAGAGGAGAAGCTCAGCTTTGAAACAAGCTGAGTGGTTTTCTGGAGCTCCATGGAGATCACCCGTAGTGGCCAGGAAACCTCGACTGGGGATCTAGGCTGCCCAGCTCTGGAGCCCAAATCCAGGCTGCAGGCAGTGGGCTAGGTCCCGGGCAGGTTTCTGGAAGTCAGTTTAGGTGGGAAAACTTCCCCCAGCCTAGACTGAACGGCAGCGGGGCGTATCCTGATCCTCCAGGATGGGACAGACAAAGGAGAGTGACCACTCCCCACTGTCCATAGAGAACAATGTTAGCTGTGCATGTGACCAAGGCATGCACAGCCCATGGGTACACATTGATTGGTTGTACACCACAGGGCGGGCTTACCCCCTGTGGTAATGTGTATTGGAGTAGGATAAAAGGAGGGCAGTTGCCCCATGAAAATTGTAATTGTACCATCTTCATTCTGCTGGAACATCTTGCTGTATGCTGTTGCCCCTAGCAATATAGAAGAGTCTTTTTTAAGGCTATTATTGAGCAAATAAACATCATCTGCCTCAAGAAGATTGCTTCATCTAGTGACCTACAGGGTTATGCCAAACAGAGCCCGTCCTCCGGCTGTCCAGGGAAGCACCTAACGTCTCCAAGTTCCGCCTTCCGCCAGCTACCGGTAGAGGCCTAGCAAGTGGCTAGTGGGGATTCGTCAACACCACACAGGTGTGGTAAGGCAGCGTGTCGACACATACAGAGCAGAACCCTGGTTCCAAATGCCACGGCAGGTTAGGAGTTTGGTGGTGGCAGCATAAACCCACCCACAGCGCGTACGAAAGGCGTCCGGTCACAGAAATTGGTGGCATAGCGGTGGGATAATCCCAGGCGGCTTTTCGGTAACCCGATTGAAGAAGCCAAGTTACTCAGGAGAGGAGTAACTGCAGCGCAGGAGAACGCACAAGATGACAGACTTCAGCGGAACGTCTAAGGGCGATCTGGAGATCGTGTGCCAGGAGAAGGGTGTGGATATCCCTTCCAACGCGTCCAAGAGCGTCATGAGGGCGGTGCTCATGAGCTTGGAGGAGTCCCACCGGGCGGAGGTGGAAAGCGCTGAGGGCGTCAGCATCGGAGAGGACGGCCTAACAGTGGACCTTCATACGGAACCGGTGAGACCCACAAGCCCCGCCCCTTCTAGCAGCAGCCATGTTTCCCAGCAATCCCTAGCAGGGCCAGGATCCCAACGTCTCAGGGGGGGCGGCCCGGATACCCTAGCAGATCGGCTAGCGGAATTGGGGGAAAGGGCAACGGAGCAAGAGCGCTTGATCATCATCCAGATGTGGCGTGATGAGCGGGCACCACAGGCCGTGGTACCCCGGGAGCCGTTGTCACCTGCAGCCGGTCCAAGTGGGGTCCCTGCAGGGCGAAGGCTTAAGAGACTCTGGGGCCTCCAACCATAACTGTTGTGAGCACCCACCTTGTCGATCCTGCTGCAGTACTGCAGGGTTGAACTGCAAAAGTTACAGTGGCCGATGGGCTAGAGCGAGAAGTGCCCATGGCCAGAGTCTACCTCGACTGGGGAGCTGGACTAGAGCTAAGAGATGTTGCCGTAATGGATGGTCTCCCAACTGATGTCGTCTTGGGGAATGATCTCGGTGGAGGAATCGTTACTGCCTTTGCGAACGCCATCACCCGGAGTCAAGCGGCCAGACTACAGTCTTCATCGTCTCTGCCAGCACAGCCCAGCCCAGAGGAAAAGACCACAGTGGCTGAACAACTGCCAACCACAGCGTCAGCCATCCCAGAGTAAAAGACCACAACGGCCAGATCAGCACATCTGCCCCTTGCCTCTGGTGGGCCTACGTCCCCTAGCAACGCAGCGGATGTCGGTTCCAGTTTGTTGAATCCTGTGGGGGTGCCCAGTGATGCTCCTGTCCCTAGTGGTTTGCCAACTCCGGCGGTGAGTATGAGCGACCACCCCGACCCTACCATGACTGACCCCAACTTGACTTACCCTAATATTCCCCCTGTAGAGTGTCCAGACTTAGGAGAAAGTGAGGGCCGCAGGCAGGAGTTTAGGGAAGCTCAGCTCTCTGATCCATCCCTGGAAGGTATGAGGCGCCAAGCTGGCCGCGGCCTTGCTGGGATGGGGGCAGGGAGTGTGACCTGGTGGAAAGGGTTACTGTACCGGGTAGCCAAGGTAGAAGGGGATAGGCCGGTGCGGGAGCAAGTTCCCAGGAGCTTTCGGGAGCAACTGATGTCAGTTGCACACAAAATTCCTTTGGCGGGACACCAGGGGAGGGACCGAACACTGAGGCGTCTGATGCAGAACTTTTTTTGGCCCGGAGTGTCGGATGACGTCCGGACCTACTGTAAATCCTGTGATGTATGCCAACGGCTTGGACGTCCCAGTGCTCGGGCTCCCCTGAGGTCTTTGCCAATAGTCGGGGAACCTTTCCAACGAGTGGCCGTGGACATAGTAGGTCCCCTACCTGTGCCCAGTAGATCGGGGAAGAGATACATCCTCACCGTGGTGGATTATGCTACCCGGTATCCAGAGGCTGTGACTCTGTCCGCCATCACTGCGGAAAAGGTAGCGGACGCTCTGCTAGGCATATTTAGTAGAGTAGGGTTCCCCAGTGAGATCCTAACTGATCAAGGGACGTAGTTCATGAGTGATTAAGGTCCAGTGTCAATGGGCAAGGTGCAGAGTGCGTCAACTCCGCACTGCCCCCTATCATCCCCAGACTAACGGACTTTGCGAGAGATTTAATGGCACTCTGAAACAGATGCTACGGGCATTTGTGACTTTAGAGGGGGGAGACTGGGAGCGATACCTGCTGCACCTCCTGTTTGCATATCGGGAAGTGCCCCCGGAGTCAACCGGATTCTCGCCCTTCGAGTTACTATATGGCCGCAGAATCCGTGGACCTCTCGACCTGTTCCGGGAGTCTTGGGAGGGGGAACTGATCCACCAGGATGAGTCCGTGGTGGAGTATGTGTTGAAGCTCAGAGATCGGTTAGAGAATCTCATGGGACTAGCGCAAGCGAATCTTGCGGAAGCACAGACCAAGCAGAAGACTTGGTATGACCAGGGCGCGTGCTCAGGTCTTTGGAGTAGGGCAGAAGGTGCTGGTTCTGGTGCCCACATGTCAGAACAAGCTTCAGGCTGCCTGGGCGGGACCGTACACGGTCGCAAAACGCCTAAGCGACATTACCTACGTGGTGTCATTTGACAGCGATGGTAGGAGACAGCGTACCTACCATGTAAACATGTTAAAGGCATACCACGAGCATGTGGAGTCGGTAGCCGCTGTGTGCTGCCTGCCGATGGAGGAACCAGGAAAAGATCCCATTCCTGACCTCCTCGCGGATGCCAAGGGTGAGGGTGGTGTAGAGGAAGTTAGCTGGAGCAGTGAGCTTGGTAACCCCAAGAGGGAGCAGCTGGAGTCAGTGCTGCAGTCCTTTGGGGCCCAGTTCAGCAGGAAGCCCGGCCTGACTTCCCTGCGTGCCCATCATGTAGACACTGGTGAGCATAGGCCGATTCGGCAACCCGCGTATCGGGTCTCACCAGAGGCGCAGGCGAGTATCTACCAAAAGGTGCAGGAGATGTTAGCGCTAGGCATAATCATGCGCTCCAACAGTCCCTGGGCCCCCTCCGTTGTACTGGTTCCCAAGATGGACCGGACAACCAGGTTCTGCGTAGACTAACGCCGGTTGAACGAAGTGACCAAATCCGACGACTATCCCCTACCCAGCATTGACGCACTGTTAGACGAGTTGGCTGGAGCGAAATACATCTCTACGTTCGACCTGAGCAAGGGGTATTGGCAGATACCAATGACTCCCGAGGCTCAGGAACGGTCCGCCTTCATCACCTCCTTTGGCTTGTTTGAGTTCAAAACCATGCCATTTGGGATGAAGAATGCGCCAGCCACCTTCCAGAGTGTGGTCGATGACCTGCTGAAGGGGATCAGAGAGTTCGCCCAGGCCTACTTGGATGACATTGCTGTCTTCAGCCGAACCTGGGAAGAGCACCTGAGGCACGTGGGGTTGGTGTTAGAGAGGATTTGGTGGGCAGGTCTGACCATCAGGGCAGACAAGTGCCAAATGGGGATGTCAGAGGCACAGTACCTGGGACACCGTGTGGGGGGAGGTAAGGTGAAGCCTGAACCAGCGGAGGTGGAGGCAATCCGCGACTGGCCCCGGCCCACAACCCAGAGACAGGTCCTGGCACCTTAGGGATCGCAGGGTACTACAGACGTTTTGTCCCTGACTTTAGTTCCGTGTCCAAACCCCTGACTGATCTGACCAAGAAGAAACTCCCCAAGATAGTTGACTGGACGACCGCATGTGAGTTGGCATTCCAGTCGTTGAAAACAGCTCTAGTACAAGCCCCAGTACTGATGGCGCCGCACTATAGTAAAAACTTTGTTGTACAGACTGATGCGTCACAGTACGGACAGAAAGCTGCTACCGCGGGAGGTGGGTTATGCCACAATTGAGAAGGAGTGTTTGGCTATTGTTTGGGCTGTGAAGAAGCTTCAGCCCTATTTGTATGGCCGCCATTTTACGGTGGTAACGGACCACAATCCATTACGGTGGCTCCAGCACACCCCGGGGGAAAACGTCAGACTGTTGCGGTGGAGCCTTGCTCTTCAGGTTTATGACTTTCATATTATCCACAAGCAAGGCAAGGCTCATAGCAATGCGGATGGACTGTCACGTCAGGAGGAGCCTGAACCCCCAAAGAACTCCCGGTAACCCCATTAAGGACTGCGGGACCAGGGACCAAATCGTTGGGACATGGGTCCCTGGTTGACCCGCTTGAATGGGGGGGGGGGGGGGGGAGTGTGGCTGGAGAGACCCCCAGCCCACGTGGACAATGGCCTCCACGGCACTGAAGGGGTTAACCCCTAGTGCCCGGCGCCATTGTGAGGACAATGGGCGCTTGGTGCCACTTTTAAAATGTATTGTGATTTTTAAATGTATTGTGATTTAAAAATGTATTTTTACTTATGTGCCGCTGTCCCGGACCTATCTGGCGACCGCGGCAGTGAGGGAGCCCCCCAGCGCGCTGATCAGTGTGTGCGCGCCGGGGGAGAGGGGAACCGTTGCAGCCGGGAGATCAGCTCCCACTGCAGCGCGCTCTGGAGTTGCCTCTGCTGGGGGGCTGGGAGCTCTGCTCCCGGCGCTTCAGCACACTGGAGGTAGCCAGCCGCGGCAGCCGGGACGGACGTCCCGGGCCACTGAGCGGAAGGCGGACGCTGCGACGAGGCCACAGATATCAGCGCCGCATACAGGGGAATGGGCTAGCCGGCCCCCTGCGCGGCGAGGGCACCAGAGTGCGCCGCTCATGGGGGACCGGGCTAGCTGGCTCCCTAGCGGCGTGGGGACAATCAGGCTGGTGAGTGCTGGGGTCCGGGAGCTGCACTCCTGGCACCTCAGCGCTGCAGCAGACACAGAGCCACATCGGCCGGGACAAGTGTCCCGGGCCGCCGGGCTTTAGATCAGGGGGGTGCGCCGCACTGTGCGGCGAGGCCACCAAGTTAGTGCCACACTGGGGAGACAGGGAGAGCCAGCTCCCTGGACCCCAGTGGCAGGCAGGCTGGAGGATGGGGAAGCCAGCCCCATACCTCCAGCACTGAGAGAGAGAGCCCTAGCAGCCAGGCTGCAGGGCTAGGGGAGCCCCGCTGGGCACAGTATTTAAAACAAAAACATTGTGTTTTAAATGTAATAAAAAGTGTATTGTGCTGGGAGGCATTGCAGTGCCTGGGTATGTGGAGCCTGTGCAGGGCACAGGCTCAGTGTATATTTAGAGGGGAATGTACAGTGTATTTTAAATGTATTTAAAGGTAAATTGCACTTACTTGGTTGTGTGTCCCAGGAGGGGGGAATCCATGGCTGTGCAGGCTGATGGATTCTCCCAGACCTTTTCCCCAAAAACGGAATACTTTCCCTTCCAGCCTCACACTTGAAAGTGGCATTGGAAGAGAGAGGAGAAGCTCAGCTTTGAAACAAGCTGAGTGGTTTTCTGGAGCTCCATGGAGATCACCCGTAGTGGCCAGGAAACCTTGACCGTGGATCTTGGCTGCCCAGCTCTGGAGCCCAAATCCAGGCTGCAGGCAGTGGGCTAGGTCCCGGGCAGGTTTCTGGAAGTCAGTTTAGGCGGGAAAACTTCCCCCAGCCTAGACTGAACGGCAGCGGGGCGTATCCTGATCCTCCAGGATGGGACAGACAAAGGAGAGTGACCACTCCCCACTCTCCATAGAGAACAATGTTAGCTGTGCATGTGACCAAGGCATGCACAGCCCATGGGTACACATTGATTGGTTGTACACCACAGGGCGGGCTTACCCCCTGTGGTAATGTGTATTGGAGTAGGATAAAAGGAGGGCAGTTGCCCCATGAAAATTGTAATTGTACCATCTTCATTCTGCTGGAACATCTTGCTGTATGCTGTTGCCCCTAGCAATAGGGAAGAGTCTTTTTTAAGGCTATTATTGAGCAAATAAACATAATCTGCCTCAAGAAGATTGCTTCATCTTGTGACCTACAGGATTATGCCAAACATAGGCCCGTCCTCCGGCTGTACAGGGAAGCACCTAACGTCTCCAAGTTCCGCCTTCCGCCAGCTAGCGGTAGAGGCCTAGCAAGTGGCTAGTGGGGATTCGTCAACACCACACAGGTGTGGTAAGGCAGCGTGTCGACACATACAGAGCAGAACCGTGGTTCCAAACGCCACGGCAGGTTAGGAGTTTGGTGGTGGCAGCATAAACCCGCCCACAGCGCAGTGGGTGGAGTCAGTAACAGGCGGTTACTGACGGTAAGCGGGAATCCCCTATGTGGTCAGGTCCCGTGTGACCTAACCTTCCATTCTGTGCGCTGGGGATGAGCCCGTCGCGAAAGCGGTGAGTGCTTTCGTACGAAAGGCGTCCGGTCACAGTCGGCGACTATCTAATCACAGCGCTGCAAAAAAACCCTAGCGAGCGATGAGGTCTGAACCCGCCCCAAGGTACCTATGTTATACGGGGTCCAAATGTTATATATTCAGCGGGTACATATATAATGTACAGTATACATTTTATACATAGAGCAGGTACCTACGTATGTAGGTGCTCATACTGTATAATGTAATGTATACATTTTACAGTATATACAGATCAGGAACCTAATGTATATAATCTGTCCATTTTCACTAATACATTCTTACTGATCCATTTTTGCTTTTCTGACGCAGCAAAAGCGAAAGTTGCGGCTCTATATTTCTAACACATTTAATCCTGCAAAGCCGGATGCTGAAGATTCGGATGGAAGCATTGCATCGTGGGAGTTACGTGTGGAGGGGAAGCTACTGGATGATGTAAGTAATATTCCACATACTATATCATTGCTTGTAGCGGTCATTGCTTGATGCGATCTGTGATCGATACACATCTGATGTAACCGCTAATGCCGCGCTGTGTGAACGCTCCATAGCGGCCGTGACACTAATGTCCTCCTGCTGTGTGAACGCTCCATAGCGGCTGTGACACTAATGTCCTCCTGCTGTGTGAACGCTCCATAGCGGCTGTGACACTGATGTCCTCCTGCTGTGTGAACGCTCCATAGCGGCTGTGACACTGATGTCCTCCTGCTGTGTGAACGCTCCATAGCAGCTGTGACACTGATGTCCTCCTGCTGTGTGAACGCTCCATAGCGGCTGTGACACTGATGTCCTCCTGCTGTGTGAACGCTCCATAGCGGCTGTGACACTAATGTCCTCCTGCTGTGTGAACGCTCCATAGCGGCTGTGACACTAATGTCCTCCTGCTGTATGAACGCTCCATAGCGGCTGTGACACTGATGTCCTCCTGCTCTGTGACCGCTCCATAGCGGCTGTGACACTAATGTCCTCCTGCTGTGTGAACGCTCCATAGCGGCTGTGACACTGATGTCCTCCTGCTGTGTGACCGCTCCATAGCGGCTGTGACACTGATTTCCTCCTGCTGTGTGAACGCTCCATAGCGGCTGTGACACTAATGTCCTCCTGCTGTGTGAACGCTCCATAGCGGCTGTGACACTAATGCCGGGCTGTGTGAACGCTCCATAGCGGCTGTGACACTAATGTCCTCCTGCTGTGTGAACGCTTCATAGCGGCTGTGACACTGATGTCCTCCTGCTGTGTGAACGCTCCATAGCGGCTGTGACACTAATGTCCTCCTGCTGTGTGAACGCTCCATAGCGGCTGTGACACTGATGTCATCCTGCTGTGTGAACGCTCCATAGCAGCTGTGACACTGATGTCCTCCTGCTGTGTGAGCGCTCCATAGCGGCTGTGACACTAATGTCCTCCTGCTGTGTGAACGCTCCATAGCGGCTGTGACACTAATGTCCTCCTGCTGTGTGAACGCTCCATAGCGGCTGTGACACTGATGTCCTCCTGCTGTGTGAACGCTCCATAGCGGCTGTGACACTGATGTCCTCCTGCTGTGTGAACGCTCCATAGCGGCTGTGACACTAATGTCCTCCTGCTGTGTGAACGCTCCATAGCGGCTGTGACACTAATGTCCTCCTGCTGTGTGAACGCTCCATAGCGGCTGTGACACTAATGTCCTCCTGCTGTGTGAACGCTCCATAGCGGCTGTGACACTAATGTCCTCCTGCTGTGTGAGCGCTCCATAGCGGCTGTGACACTGATGTCCTCCTGCTCTGTGACCGCTCCATAGCGGCTGTGACACTAATGTCCTTGTGACGACATGTGATGACACAGCTGGCGCGTCATGTCGCTCAGTGGTAAAAGACACGTGGTTACTTTCCTAGCCCTGGTCCTACACATGGACTTCACCAATTGCCAATATGTTATTAGTTATATGTTAGGCAATATTGTATTATATTGTATGATATTATTGTTACAAGGGTACAGAAATGTTTTCAATGTATATATATGAATGTATTGGTTATTCTGCTATAGTTTGTAAAATAATGTTTCCCCATGTGACGATCAGATAACCTATGTATTTGCTCTGTCTGGGAAGATACAGCCAGTCTCAGATGTCAGGCCATACACCCCCCTCATTCTTCCCCACACAATGGATTCCAGGCCACACAATCAGATTAAGTAAGGTTACTTTAGTTAACATCTATTGTGGCCTAGGGGACATGCCTGGGCATGTGAAAATAGGGTTGCTCTGAAACTGTCTGGGGGTGTCGCCTTATTGTAGAAAAGACAAAGGTTTGATAATAGCAAAGAGGGGACGTGAGACAGAAGGAGAGGGGTGGTCTTCTGTTTGCCGGCGGTCGGGCTCCCGGCGCTCAGTATACCGGCGCCGGGAGCCCGACAGCCGGCATACCGACAATTATTTTCCCTCGTGGGGGTCCACGACCCCCATGGAGGGAGAATAAAATAGTGTGGCGCGCGTAGCGCGCCACCGTGCCCGTAGCGTGGCGAGCGCAGCGAGCCCGCAAGGGGCTCATTTGCGCTCGCCAAGCTGTCGGTAAGCCGGCGGTCGGGCTCCCGGCGCCGGGATGCTGGTCGCCGGGAGCCCGACCGCCGGCCAGCCGTAGTGAACCCAAGGAGAGAGAGTGGCAGGAGACTGGCTAAGAAGTAATGTTCTGTCAGGAGCTCCAGGAGGGATTGTCGTGTAGAATTGGATCACAGAAGTGTGCTGAACTGGGTTATAACCTATTCTGTTCAATAAACCACTGTTGGTTTTTCATCTACCACCGTGACTGAGTGATTTTGAACCCAATATCTTCACAGTCCTCATGCTGTGTGAACGCTCCATAGTGGCTGTGACACTGATTTCCTCCTGCTGTGTGAACGCTCCATAGCGGCTGTGACACTAATGCGGGGCTGTGTGAACGCTCCATAGCGGCTGTGACACTAATGTCCTCCTGCTGTGTGAACGCTCCATAGCGGCTGTGACACTGATGTCCTCCTGCTGTGTGAACGCTCCACAGCGGCCGTGACACTAATGTCCTCCTGCTGTGTGAACGCTCCATAGCGGCTGTGACACTGATGTCCTCCTGCTGTGTGAACGCTCCATAGCAGCTGTGACACTAATGCCGGGCTGTGTGAACGCTCCATAGCGGCTGTGACACTGATGTCCTCCTGCTGTGTGAACGCTTCATAGCGGCTGTGACACTAATGCCGGGCTGTGTGAACGCTCCATAGCGGCTGTGACACTGATGTCCTCCTGCTGTGTGAACGCTCCATAGCGGCTGTGACACTAATGTCCTCCTGCTGTGTGAACGCTCCATAGCGGCTGTGACACTGATGTCCTCCTGCTGTGTGAACGCTCCATAGCAGCTGTGACACTGATGTCCTCCTGCTGTGTGAACGCTCCATAGCGGCTGTGACACTGATGTCCTCCTGCTGTGTGAACGCTCCATAGCGGCTGTGACACTGATGTCCTCCTGCTGTGTGAACGTTCCGTAGCGGCTGTGACACTGATGTCCTCCTGCTGTGTGAACGCTCCATAGCGGCTGTGACACTGATGTCCTCCTGCTGTGTGAACGCTCTATAGCGGCTGTGACACTAATGTCCTCCTGCTGTGTGAACGCTCCATAGCGGCTGTGACACTGATGTCCTCCTGCTGTGTGAACGCTCTATAGCGGCTGTGACACTAATGTCCTCCTGCTGTGTGAACGCTCCATAGCTGCCGTGACACTGATGTCCTCCTGCTGTGTGAACGCTCCATAGCGGCTGTGACACTGATGTCCTCCTGCTGTGTGAACGCTCCATAGCGGCTGTGACACTGATGTCCTCCTGCTGTGTGAACGCTCCATAGCGGCTGTGACACTAATGTCCTTCTGTGTAACCTGCTCAGTCTGCCTCCTCTTGTTACACATCTACACGTCTATGAGTATATACAGTGATAGTAATCTATAGGTGATTATATAGAATTTACCTGATGTCTCCGTTCTTAGCCCAGCAAGATGAAGCGAAAGTTCTCATCGTTCTTTAAGAGTTTAGTCATCGAGTTGGATAAAGACTTATATGGACCTGACAATCATCTGGTGGAGGTGGGTCTGATGGTGCGTGTAGCCGAACACGCGTGTGTCACGGGCTGCCTCTGTGATGCTAGGGGGACTCTGACTCACTATGTGATTGTTTGGGAGGGGGGGTGTATGTTCAGGTGGAGTGTCTCAGTGAATGTCGGGTGTGGGGGCCCTGTGTCTCAGGTGAGGAGGGCCCAGTGTCTATGTGAATGTTGGGTGTGGGGGCCCTGTGTCTCAGGTGAGGAGTGCCCAGTGTCTGTGTGAATGTTGGGTGTGGGGGCCGTGTGTCTCAGGTGAGGAGGGCCCAGTGTCTGTGTGAATGTTGGGTGGGGGGGCCCTGTGTCTCAGGTGAGCAGGGCCCTGTGTCTGTGTGAATGTTGGGTGGGGGGCCCTGTGTCTCAGGTGAGCAGGGCCCAGTGTCTGTGTGAATGTTGGGTGTGGGGGCCCTGTGTCTCAGGTGAGGAGGGCCCAGTGTCTGTGTGAATGTTGGGTGTGGGGGCCCTGTGTCTCAGGTGAGGAGGGCCCAGTGTCTGTGTGAATGTTGGGTGGGGGGCCCTGTGTCTCAGGTGAGCAGGGCCCTGTGTCTGTGTGAATGTTGGGTGGGGGGCCCTGTGTCTCAGGTGAGCAGGGTCCAGTGTCTGTGTGAATGTTGGGTGTGGGGGCCCTGTGTCTCAGGTGAGGATGGCCCAGTGTCTGTGTGAATGTTTGGTGTGGGGGCCCTGTGTCTCAGGTGAGGAGGGCCCAGTGTCTGTGTGAATGTTGGGTGTGGGGGCCCTGTGTCTCAGGTGAGGAGGGCCCAGTGGCTGTGTGAATGTTGGGTGTGGGGGCCCTGTGTCTCAGGTGAGGAGGGCCCAGTGTCTGTGTGAATGTTGGGTGTGGGGGCCCTGTGTCTCAGGTGAGAAGGGCCCAGTGTCTGTGTGAATGTTGGGTGTGGGGGCCTTGTGTCTCAGGTGAGGAGGGCCCAGTGTCTGTGTGAATGTTGGGTGTGGGGGCCCTGTGTCTCAGGTGAGGAGGGCCCAGTGTCTGTGTGAATGTTGGGTGTGGGGGCCCTGTGTCTCAGGTGAGAAGGGCCCAGTGTCTGTGTGAATGTTGGGTGTGGGGGCCTTGTGTCTCAGGTGAGGAGGGCCCAGTGTCTGTGTGAATGTTGGGTGTGGGGGCTCTGTATCTCAGGTGAGGAGGGCCCAGTGTCTGTGTGAATGTTGGGTGTGGGGGCTCTGTGTCTCAGGTGAGGAGGGCCCCTGTGTCTGTGTGAATGTTGGGTGTGGGGATCCTGTGTCTCAGGTGAGGAGGGCCCAGTGTCTGTGTGAATGTTGGGTGTGGGGGCCCTGTGTCTCAGGTGAGGAGGGCCCAGTGTCTGTGTGAATGTTGGGTGTGGGGGCTCAGTGTCTCAGGTGAGGAGGGCCCAGTGTCTGTGTGAATGTTGGGTGTGAGGGCTCTGTGTCTCAGGTGAGGAGGGCCCCTGTGTCTGTGTGATTGTTGGGTGTGGGGGTCCTGTGTCTTAGGTGAGGAGGGCCCAGTGTCTGTGTGAATGTTGGGTGTGGGGGCCCTGTGTCTCAGGTGAGGAGGGCCCAGTGTCTGTGTGAATGTTAGGTGGGGGGCCCCTGTATCTGTATGAATGTTGGGTGTGGGGGCCCTGTGTCTCAGGTGAGGAGGGCCCGGTGTCTGTGTGAATGTTGGGTGTGGGGGCCCTGTGTCTCAGGTGAGGAGGGCCCGGTGTCTGTGTGAATGTTGGGTGTGGGGGCCCTGTGTCTCAGGTGAGGAGGGCCCGGTGTCTGTGTGAATGTTGGGTGTGGGGGCCCTGTGTCTCAGGTGAGGAGGGCCCAGTGTCTGTGTGAATGTTGGGTGTGGGGGCCCTGTGTCTCAGGTGAGGAGGGCCCGGTGTCTGTGTGGATTTGGGTGTGGGGGCCCTGTGTCTCAGGTGAGGAGGGCCCAGTGTCTGTGTGAATGTTGTGTGTGGGGGCCCTGTGTCTCAGGTGAAGAGGGCCCGGTGTCTGCGTGAATGTTGGGTGGGGGGGGGGCCTGTGTCGCAGGTGAGCAGGGCCCCTGTGTCTGTGTGAATGTTGGGTGGGGGCCCCTGTTGTGTGAAAGGTATGTCTGTCTGTGTGTGCTGCTCTCAGCTTATGGTCTCCCCCTCTCAGTGGCACAGGACTCCAAGTACGCAAGAGACTGATGGGTTTCAGGTGAAGCGACCAGGAGATGTTAGCGTGCGCTGTACCTTACTGCTGATGCTGGACTACCAGGTGACCACTACACCGTACTGCAATACACACCACTTCTCCACCGTGCTGCATCACTACATCGCACAGTACATCGTACTGTAATACACGACACTACTCCACTGTACTGTAATACACACCACTGCTCCACCGTGCTGCATTACTACATCACACACCACACCGTACTGTAATACACACCACTACATCACATACCACACCGTACTGTAATACACACCACTACATCACATACCACACCGTACTGTAATACACACCACTACATCACACACTACACCGTACTGTAATACACACCACTACATCACACACTACACCGTACTGTAATACACACCACTACATCACACACTACACCGTACTATAATACACACCACTACATCACACACTGCACCGTACTGTAATACACACCACTACATCACACACTGCACCGTACTGTAATACACACCACTACATCACACACTACACCGTACTGTAATACACACCACTACATCACACACTACACCGTACTATAATACACACCACTATATCACACACTGCACCGTACTGTAATACACACCACTACATCACATACCACACCGTACTGTAATACACACCACTACATCACACACCACACCGTACTGCAATACACACCACTACATCACACACTACACCGTACTGTAATACACACCACTACATCACACACTACACCGTACTGTAATACACACCACTACATCACACACTACACCGTACTATAATACACACCACTACATCACACACTGCACCGTACTGTAATACACACCACTATATCACACACTGCACCGTACTGTAATACACACCACTACATCACACACCACACCGTACTGCAATACACACCACTACATCACACACTACACCGTACTATAATACACACCACTACACTACACCATACTGTAATACACCACAGTGTCACACTCTCACTGCTGTACTGTAATACACACCACTACACCGTACTGTAATACACACCACTACATCACACACTACACCGTACTGCAATACACACCACTACATCACACACTACACCGTACTGTAATACACACCACTACATCACACACTACACCGTACTGTAATACACACCACTACATCACACACTACACCGTACTATAATACACACCACTACATCACACACTGCACCGTACTGTAATACACACCACTATATCACACACTGCACCGTACTGTAATACACACCACTACATCACATACCACACCGTACTGTAATACACACCACTACATCACACACCACACCGTACTGCAATACACACCACTACATCACACACTACACCGTACTGTAATACACACCACTACATCACACACTACACCGTACTGTAATACACACCACTACATCACACACTACACCGTACTATAATACACACCACTACATCACACACTGCACCGTACTGTAATACACACCACTATATCACACACTGCACCGTACTGTAATACACACCACTACATCACACACCACACCGTACTGCAATACACACCACTACATCACACACTACACCGTACTATAATACACACCACTACACTACACCATACTGTAATACACCACAGTGTCACACTCTCACTGCTGTACTGTAATACACACCACTACACCGTACTGTAATACACACCACTACATCACACACTACACCGTACTGCAATACACACCACTACATCACACACTACACCGTACTGTAATACACGACACTACTCCACTGTACTGTAATACACACCACTGCTCCACCGTGCTGCATTACTACATCACACACCACACCGTACTGTAATACACACCACTACATCACATACCACACCGTACTGTAATACACACCACTACATCACACACCACACCGTACTGCAATACACACCACTACATCACACACTACACCGTACTGTAATACACACCACTACATCACACACTACACCGTACTGTAATACACACCACTACATCACACACTACACCGTACTATAATACACACCACTACATCACACACTGCACCGTACTGTAATACACACCACTACATCACACACTGCACCGTACTGTAATACACACCACTACATCACACACCACACCGTACTGCAATACACACCACTACATCACACACTACACCGTACTATAATACACACCACTACACTACACCATACTGTAATACACCACAGTGTCACACTCTCACTGCTGTACTGTAATACACACCACTACACCGTACTGTAATACACACCACTACATCACACACTACACCGTACTGTAATACACACCACTACATCACACACTACACCGTACTATAATACACACCACTACACTACACCATACTGTAATACACACCACTACATCACACACTACACCGTACTGTAATACACACCACTACATCACACACTACACCGTACTATAATACACACCACTACACTACACCATACTCTAATACACCACAGTGTCACACTCTCACTGCTGTACTGTAATACACACCACTACACTACACCATACTGTAATACACCACAGTGTCACACTCTCACTGCTGTACTGTAATACACACCACTACACTACACCATACTGTAATACACACCACTACATCACACACTACACCATACTGTAATACACACCACTACATCACACACTACACCGTACTATAATACACACCACTACATCACACACTACACCGTACTATAATACACACCACTACACTACACCATACTGTAATACACACCACTACACTACACCATACTGTAATACACCATGGTGTCACACTCTCACTGCCGTACTGTAATACACACCACTACATCACACACTACACCGTACTATAATACACACCACTACATCACACACTGCACCGTACTGTAATACACACCACTACATCACACACTACACCGTACTGTAATACACACCACTACACTACACCATACTGTAATACACCACAGTGTCACACTCTCACTGCTGTACTGTAATACACACCACTACATCACACACTACACCGTACTGTAATACACACCACTACATCACACACTACACCGTACTATAATACACACCACTACATCACACACTACACCGTACTGTAATACACACCACTACATCACACACTGCACCGTACTGTAATACACACCACTACACTACACCATACTGTAATACACCACAGTGTCACACTCTCACTGCTGTACTGTAATACACACCACTACATCACACACTACACCGTACTGTAATACACACCACTACATAACACACTACACCGTACTATAATACACACCACTACATCACACACTACACCGTACTGTAATACACACCACTACATCACACACTGCACCGTACTGTAATACACACCACTACACTACACCATACTGTAATACACCACAGTGTCACACTCTCACTGCTGTACTGTAATACACACCACTACATCACACACTTCACCGTACTGTAATACACACCACTACATCACACACTACACCGTACTATAATACACACCACTACATCACACACTACACCGTACTGTAATACACACCACTACATCACACACTGCACCGTACTGTAATACACACCACTACACTACACCATACTGTAATACACCACAGTGTCACACTCTCACTGCTGTACTGTAATACACACCACTACATCACACACTACACCGTACTATAATACACACCACTACATCACACACTACACCGTACTGTAATACACACCACTACATCACACACTGCACCGTACTGTAATACACACCACTACATCACACACTACACCGTACTGTAATACACACCACTACATCACACACTACACCGTACTGTAATACACACCACTACATCACACACCACACCGTACTGCAATACACACCACTACATCACACACTACACCGTACTATAATACACACCACTACACCGTACTGTAATACACCACAGTGTCACACTCTCACTGCTGTACTGTAATACACACCACTACACTACACCATACTGTAATACACACCACTACACTACACCATACTGTAATACACACCACTACACTACACCATACTGTAATACACACCACTACACTACACCATACTGTAATACACACCACTACACTACACCGTACTGTAATACACCACAGTGTCACACTCTCACTGCTGTACTGTAATACACACCACTACACTACACCATACTGTAATACACACCACTACACTACACCGTACTATAATACACACCACTACACTACACCGTACTGTAATACACACCACTACATCACACACTACACCGTACTGCAATACACACCACTACACTACACCGTACTATAATACACACCACTACACTACACCATACTGTAATACACCACAGTGTCACACTCTCACTGCTGAGTCACCTCCCGTCTTATTACTCGGAGAAGTTCCTTATATCCCTGTTGCTTCCCTGTCACGTTTGTCTTTTCCGCAGCCCCCACAGTTTAAACTGGACCCTCGTCTCGCCCGTCTCCTGGGAATTCACACCCAGACACGGGCGGTGATTATCCAGGCGCTCTGGCAATATATAAAGACAAATAAGCTTCAGGATTGTCACGACAAGGAGTATATCAGCGGGGACAAGTACTTCCAGCAGGTGAGCTGTGTGCGACACCAGTATATACTGCCGCTACCACAGGTATACAGCGTGCCCCCATTATATACTGCCGCTACCACAGGTATACAGCGTGCCCCCATTATATACTGCCGCTACCACAGGTATACAGCGTGCCCCCATTATATACTGCCGCTACCACAGGTATACAGCGTGCCCCCATTATATACTGCCGCTACCACAGGTATACAGCGTGCCCCCATTATATACTGCCGCTACCACAGGTATACAGCGTGCCCCCATTATATACTGCCGCTACCACAGGTATACAGTGTGCCCCCATTATATACTGCCGCTACCACAGGTATACAGCGTGCCCCCATTATATACTGCCGCTACCACAGGTATACAGCGTGCCCCCATTATATACTGCCGCTACCACAGGTATACAGCGTGCCCCCATTATATACTGCCGCTACCACAGGTATACAGTGTGCCCCCATTATATACTGCCGCTACCACAGGTATACAGCGTGCCCCCATTATATACTGCCGCTACCACAGGTATACAGCATGCCCCCATTATATACTGCCGCTACCACAGGTATACAGCGTGCCCCCATTATATACTGCCGCTACCACATGTATACAGCGTGCCCCCATTATATACTGCAGCTACCACAGGTATACAGCGTGCCCCCATTATATACTGCCGCTACCACAGGTATACAGCGTGCCCCCATTATATACTGCCGCAACCACAGGTATACAGCGTGCCCCCATTATATACTGCCGCTACCACAGGTATACAGCGTGCCCCCATTATATACTGCCGCTACCACAGGTATACAGTGTGCCCCCATTATATACTGCAGCTACCACTGGTATACAGTGTGCCCCCATTATATACTGCCGCTACCACAGGTATACAGCGTGCCCCCATTATATACTGCCGCTACCACATGTATACAGCGTTCCCCCAGTATATACTGCCGCTACCACAGGTATACAGCGTGCCCCCATTATATACTGCCGCTACCACAGGTATACAGTGTGCCCCCATTATATACTGCCGCTACCACAGGTATACAGCGTGCCCCCATTATATACTGCAGCTACCACAGGTATACAGCGTGCCCCCATTATATACTGCCGCTACCACATGTATACAGCGTGCCCCCATTATATACTGCCGCTACCACATGTATACAGCGTGCCCCCATTATATACTGCAGCTACCACAGGTATACAGCGTGCCCCCATTATATACTGCCGCTACCACATGTATACAGCGTGCCCCCATTATATACTGCAGCTACCACAGGTATACAGCGTGCCCCCATTATATACTGCCGCTACCACAGGTATACAGCGTGCCCCCATTATATACTGCCGCTACCACATGTATACAGCGTGCCCCCATTATATACTGCCGCTACCACAGGTATACAGCGTGCCCCCATTATATACTGCCGCTACCACAGGTATACAGCGTGCCCCCATTATATACTGCCGCTACCACATGTATACAGCGTGCCCCCATTATATACTGCCGCTACCACAGGTATACAGCGTGCCGCCATTATATACTGCCGCTACCACAAGTATACAGTGTGCCCCCATTATATACTGCCGCTACCACAGGTATACAGCGTGCCCCCATTATATACTGCAGCTACCACTAGTATACAGCGTGCCCCCATTATATACTGCAGCTACCACAGGTATACAGCGTGCCCCCATTATATACTGCCGCTACCACAGGTATACAGCGTGCCCCCATTATATACTGCCGCTACCACAGGTATACAGCGTGACATCTATGGATTGCAGGTGTGACTTTGCACGTATACAGACTGGCTGCATGGCGCTGATTATGGTGAGATTAGCGGCAGATGCAATGGCTACATCTGTATATGAAGGTGACAGCCGTTATCCGCAGTACGCTGCAGGGGATTTCCTCCAGAACATCAGATATAAGCGTGCATGAGACTGAGCCGGGGATAAGGCGGGTGTAGGTACAGTATGCAGGTAACAGGGTGATGCATTGCTACAATGTGCTCTGACACCCCCAGACTGGAGACAATGACGCAGATTATGTACTATTACCAGTCCCTGATACACGCAGCAATAACCAGTCCCTGATACATGCAGTAATAACCAGTCCCTGATACATGCAGCAATAACCAGTCCCTGATACATGCAGTAATAACCAGTCCCTGATACATGCAGTAATAACCAGTCCCTGATACATGCAGTAATAACCAGTCCCTGATACATGCAGTAATAACCAGTCCCTGATACATGCAGTAATAACCAGTCCCTGATACATGCAGTAATAACCAGTCCCTGATACATGCAGCAATAACCAGTCCCTGATACATGCAGTAATAACCAGTCCCTGATACATGCAGTAATAACCAGTCCCTGATACATGCAGTAATAACCAGTCCCTGATACATGCAGTAATAACCAGTCCCGGATAGATGCAGTAATAACCAGTCCCTGATACATGCAGTAATAACCAGTCCCTGATACATGCAGTAATAACCAGTCCCGGATACATGCAGTAATAACCAGTCCCTGATAAATGCAGTAATAACCAGTCCCGGATACATGCAGCAATAACCAGTCCCGGATACATGCAGTAATAACCAGTCCCTGATACATGCAGTAATGACCAGTCCCTGATACATGCAGTAATGACCAGTCCCTGATACATGCAGTAATAACCAGTCCCTGATACATGCAGTAATAACCAGTCCCGATACATGCAGTAATAACCAGTCCCTGATACACGCAGCAATAACCAGTCCCTGATACATGCAGCAATAACCAGTCCCTGATACACGCAGCAATAACCAGTCCCTGATACATACAGTAATAACCAGTCCCTGATACACGCAGTAATAACCAGTCCCTGATACACGCAGTAATAACCAGTCCCTGATACACGCAGCAATAACCAGTCCCTGATACATGCAGTAATAACCAGTCCCTGATAAATGCAGTAATAACCAGTCCCTGATACACGCAGTAATAACCAGTCCCTGATACACGCAGTAATAACCAGTCCCTGATACATGCAGTAATAACCAGTCCCTGATACACGCACTAATAACCAGTCCCTGATACACGCAGTAATAACCAGTCCCTGATACATGCAGTAATAACCAGTCCCTGATACATGTAGCAATAACCAGTCCCTGATACATGCAGTAATAACCAGTCCCTGATACATGCAGTAATAACCAGTCCCTGATACATGCAGTAATAACCAGTCCCTGATACATGCAGTAATAACCAGTCCCGGATACACGCAGTAATAACCAGTCCCTGATACATGCAGTAATAACCAGTCCCTGATACATGCAGTAATGACCAGTCCCTGATAGATGCAGTAATAACCAGTCCCTGATACATGCAGTAATAACCAGTCCCTGATACATGCAGTAATAACCAGTCCCTGATACATGCAGTAATAACCAGTCCCTGATACATGCAGTAATAACCAGTCCCTGATACATGCAGTAATAACCAGTCCCTGATACATGTAGCAATAACCAGTCCCTGATACATGCAGTAATGACCAGTCCCTGATACATGCAGCAATAACCAGTCCCTGATACATGCAATAATAACCAGTCCCTGATACATGCAGTAATAACCAGTCCCTGATACATGCAGCAATAACCAGTCCCTGATACACGCAGCAATAACCAGTCCCTGATACATGCAGTAATAACCAGTCCCTGATACATGCAGCAATAACCAGTCCCTGATACACGCAGCAATAACCAGTCCCTGATACATGCAGTAATAACCAGTCCCTGATACACGCAGTAATAACCAGTCCCTGATACATGCAGTAATAACCAGTCCCTGATACACGCAGTAATGACCAGTCCCTGATACATGCAGTAATAACCAGTCCCTGATACACGCAGCAATAACCAGTCCCTGATACATGCAGCAATAACCAGTCCCTGATACACGCAGCAATAACCAGTCCCTGATACATGCAGTAATAACCAGTCCCTGATACATGCAGTAATAACCAGTCCCTGATACATGCAGTAATAACCAGTCCCTGATACATGCAGCAATAACCAGTCCCTGATACATGCAGTAATGACCAGTCCCTGATACATGCAGCAATAACCAGTCCCTGATACATGCAGCAATAACCAGTCCCTGATACATGCAGTAATAACCAGTCCCTGATACACGCAGTAATAACCAGTCCCTGATACATGCAGTAATAACCAGTCCCTGATACATGCAGCAATAACCAGTCCCTGATACATGCAGTAATGACCAGTCCCTGATACATGCAGTAATAACCAGTCCCTGATACACGCAGTAATAACCAGTCCCTGATACATGCAGTAATAACCAGTCCCTGATACACGCAGTAATAACCAGTCCCTGATACACGCAGTAATAACCAGTCCCTGATACATGCAGTAATGACCAGTCCCTGAAACATGCAGTAATGACCAGTCCCTGATACACGCAGTAATAACCAGTCCCTGATACATGCAGTAATGACCAGTCCCTGATACATGCAGTAATAACCAGTCCCTGATACATGCAGCAATAACCAGTCCCTGATACATGCAGTAATGACCAGTCCCTGATACACGCAGTAATAACCAGTCCCTGATACATGCAGTAATGACCAGTCCCTGATACATGCAGTAATAACCAGTCCCTGATACACGCAGTAATGACCAGTCCCTGATACATGCAGTAATAACCAGTCCCTGATACATGCAGCAATAACCAGTCCCTGATACATGCAGTAATGACCAGTCCCTGATACATGCAGTAATGACCAGTCCTGTAATAACCAGTCCCTGATACACGCAGTAATAACCAGTCCCTGATACATGCAGTAATAACCAGTCCCTGATACACGCAGTAATAACCAGTCCCTGATACATGCAGTAATGACCAGTCCCTGATACATGCAGTAATGACCAGTCCCTGATACATGCAGTAATAACCAGTCCCTGATACATGCAGCAATAACCAGTCCCTGATACATGCAGTAATGACCAGTCCCTGATACATGCAGTAATAACCAGTCCCTGATACATGCAGTAATAACCAGTCCCTGATACACGCAGTAATAACCAGTCCCTGATACATGCAGTAATAACCAGTCCCTGATACATGCAGTAATGACCAGTCCCTGATACATGCAGTAATAACCAGTCCCTGATACATGCAGTAATAACCAGTCCCTGATACATGCAGTAATAACCAGTCCCTGATACATGCAGTAATAACCAGTCCCTGATACATGCAGTAATAACCAGTCCCTGATACATGCAGTAATAACCAGTCCCTGATACATGCAGCAATAACCAGTCCCTGATACATGCAGTAATAACCAGTCCCTGATACATGCAGTAATAACCAGTCCCTGATACATGCAGTAATAACCAGTCCCTGATACATGCAGTAATAACCAGTCCCTGATACATGCAGCAATAACCAGTCCCTGATACATGCAGTAATAACCAGTCCCTGATACATGCAGTAATAACCAGTCCCTGATACATGCAGTAATAACCAGTCCCTGATACACGCAGTAATAACCAGTCCCTGATACATGCAGCAATAACCAGTCCCTGATACATGCAGTAATAACCAGTCCCTGATACATGCAGTAATAACCAGTCCCGGATACATGCAGTAATAACCAGTCCCTGATACATGCAGCAATAACCAGTCCCTGATACATGCAGTAATAACCAGTCCCTGATACATGCAGTAATAACCAGTCCCTGATACATGCAGTAATAACCAGTCCCTGATACATGCAGTAATAACCAGTCCCGGATAGATGCAGTAATAACCAGTCCCTGATACATGCAGTAATAACCAGTCCCTGATACATGCAGTAATAACCAGTCCCGGATACATGCAGTAATAACCAGTCCCTGATACATGCAGTAATAACCAGTCCCGGATACATGCAGCAATAACCAGTCCCGGATACATGCAGTAATAACCAGTCCCTGATACATGCAGTAATGACCAGTCCCTGATACATGCAGTAATGACCAGTCCCTGATACATGCAGTAATAACCAGTCCCTGATACATGCAGTAATAACCAGTCCCGATACATGCAGTAATAACCAGTCCCTGATACACGCAGCAATAACCAGTCCCTGATACATGCAGCAATAACCAGTCCCTGATACACGCAGCAATAACCAGTCCCTGATACATACAGTAATAACCAGTCCCTGATACACGCAGTAATAACCAGTCCCTGATACACGCAGTAATAACCAGTCCCTGATACACGCAGCAATAACCAGTCCCTGATACATGCAGTAATAACCAGTCCCTGATAAATGCAGTAATAACCAGTCCCTGATACACGCAGTAATAACCAGTCCCTGATACACGCAGTAATAACCAGTCCCTGATACATGCAGTAATAACCAGTCCCTGATACACGCACTAATAACCAGTCCCTGATACACGCAGTAATAACCAGTCCCTGATACATGCAGTAATAACCAGTCCCTGATACATGTAGCAATAACCAGTCCCTGATACATGCAGTAATAACCAGTCCCTGATACATGCAGTAATAACCAGTCCCTGATACATGCAGTAATAACCAGTCCCTGATACATGCAGTAATAACCAGTCCCGGATACACGCAGTAATAACCAGTCCCTGATACATGCAGTAATAACCAGTCCCTGATACATGCAGTAATGACCAGTCCCTGATAGATGCAGTAATAACCAGTCCCTGATACATGCAGTAATAACCAGTCCCTGATACATGCAGTAATAACCAGTCCCTGATACATGCAGTAATAACCAGTCCCTGATACATGCAGTAATAACCAGTCCCTGATACATGCAGTAATAACCAGTCCCTGATACATGTAGCAATAACCAGTCCCTGATACATGCAGTAATGACCAGTCCCTGATACATGCAGCAATAACCAGTCCCTGATACATGCAATAATAACCAGTCCCTGATACATGCAGTAATAACCAGTCCCTGATACATGCAGCAATAACCAGTCCCTGATACACGCAGCAATAACCAGTCCCTGATACATGCAGTAATAACCAGTCCCTGATACACGCAGCAATAACCAGTCCCTGATACACGCAGCAATAACCAGTCCCTGATACACGCAGTAATAACCAGTCCCTGATACACGCAGTAATAACCAGTCCCTGATACATGCAGTAATAACCAGTCCCTGATACACGCAGTAATGACCAGTCCCTGATACATGCAGTAATAACCAGTCCCTGATACACGCAGCAATAACCAGTCCCTGATACATGCAGCAATAACCAGTCCCTGATACACGCAGCAATAACCAGTCCCTGATACATGCAGTAATAACCAGTCCCTGATACATGCAGTAATAACCAGTCCCTGATACATGCAGTAATAACCAGTCCCTGATACATGCAGCAATAACCAGTCCCTGATACATGCAGTAATGACCAGTCCCTGATACATGCAGCAATAACCAGTCCCTGATACACGCAGCAATAACCAGTCCCTGATACATGCAGTAATAACCAGTCCCTGATACACGCAGTAATAACCAGTCCCTGATACATGCAGTAATAACCAGTCCCTGATACATGCAGCAATAACCAGTCCCTGATACATGCAGTAATGACCAGTCCCTGATACATGCAGTAATAACCAGTCCCTGATACACGCAGTAATAACCAGTCCCTGATACATGCAGTAATAACCAGTCCCTGATACACGCAGTAATAACCAGTCCCTGATACACGCAGTAATAACCAGTCCCTGATACATGCAGTAATGACCAGTCCCTGAAACATGCAGTAATGACCAGTCCCTGATACACGCAGTAATAACCAGTCCCTGATACATGCAGTAATGACCAGTCCCTGATACATGCAGTAATAACCAGTCCCTGATACATGCAGCAATAACCAGTCCCTGATACATGCAGTAATGACCAGTCCCTGATACACGCAGTAATAACCAGTCCCTGATACATGCAGTAATGACCAGTCCCTGATACATGCAGTAATAACCAGTCCCTGATACACGCAGTAATGACCAGTCCCTGATACATGCAGTAATAACCAGTCCCTGATACATGCAGCAATAACCAGTCCCTGATACATGCAGTAATGACCAGTCCCTGATACATGCAGTAATGACCAGTCCTGTAATAACCAGTCCCTGATACACGCAGTAATAACCAGTCCCTGATACATGCAGTAATAACCAGTCCCTGATACACGCAGTAATAACCAGTCCCTGATACATGCAGTAATGACCAGTCCCTGATACATGCAGTAATAACCAGTCCCTGATACATGCAGTAATAACCAGTCCCTGATACATGTAGCAATAACCAGTCCCTGATACATGCAGTAATGACCAGTCCCTGATACATGCAGCAATAACCAGTCCCTGATACATGCAATAATAACCAGTCCCTGATACATGCAGTAATAACCAGTCCCTGATACATGCAGCAATAACCAGTCCCTGATACACGCAGCAATAACCAGTCCCTGATACATGCAGTAATAACCAGTCCCTGATACACGCAGCAATAACCAGTCCCTGATACACGCAGCAATAACCAGTCCCTGATACACGCAGTAATAACCAGTCCCTGATACACGCAGTAATAACCAGTCCCTGATACATGCAGTAATAACCAGTCCCTGATACACGCAGTAATGACCAGTCCCTGATACATGCAGTAATAACCAGTCCCTGATACACGCAGCAATAACCAGTCCCTGATACATGCAGTAATGACCAGTCCCTGATACATGCAGCAATAACCAGTCCCTGATACATGCAGTAATGACCAGTCCCTGATACATGCAGTAATAACCAGTCCCTGATACATGCAGTAATAACCAGTCCCTGATACATGCAGTAATAACCAGTCCCTGATACATGCAGTAATGACCAGTCCCTGATACATGCAGCAATAACCAGTCCCTGATACATGCAGTAATAACCAGACCCTGATACATGCAGTAATAACCAGTCCCTGATACATGCAGTAATAACCAGTCCCTGATACATGCAGTAATGACCAGTCCCTGATACATGCAGCAATAACCAGTCCCTGATACATGCAGCAATAACCAGTCCCTGATACATGCAGTAATAACCAGTCCCTGATACATGCAGTAATGACCAGTCCCTGATACATGCAGCAATAACCAGTCCCTGATACATGCAGCAATAACCAGTCCCTGATACATGCAGTAATAACCAGTCCCTGATACATGCAGTAATAACCAGTCCCTGATACATGCAGTAATGACCAGTCCCTGATACATGCAGTAATGACCAGTCCCTGATACATGCAGCAATAACCAGTCCCTGATACATGCAGTAATAACCAGTCCCTGATACATGCAGTAATAACCAGTCCCTGATACATGCAGTAATGACCAGTCCCTGATACATGCAGCAATAACCAGTCCCTGATACATGCAGCAATAACCAGTCCCTGATACATGCAGTAATGACCAGTCCCTGATACATGCAGCAATAACCAGTCCCTGATACATGCAGCAATAACCAGTCCCTGATACACGCAGTAATAACCAGTCCCTGATACATGCAGTAATGACCAGTCCCTGATACATGCAGCAATAACCAGTCCCTGATACATGCAGCAATAACCAGTCCCTGATACATGCAGTAATAGCCAGTCCCTGATACATGCAGCAATAACCAGTCCCTGATACATGCAGTAATAACCAGTCCCTGATACACGCAGTAATAACCAGTCCCTGATACATGCAGTAATAACCAGTCCCTGATACATGCAGTAATAACCAGTCCCTGATACATGTAGCAATAACCAGTCCCTGATACATGCAGTAATGACCAGTCCCTGATACATGCAGCAATAACCAGTCCCTGATACATGCAGTAATGACCAGTCCCTGATACATGCAGTAATAACCAGTCCCTGATACATGCAGTAATAACCAGTCCCTGATACATGCAGTAATAACCAGTCCCTGATACATGCAGTAATGACCAGTCCCTGATACATGCAGCAATAACCAGTCCCTGATACATGCAGTAATAACCAGTCCCTGATACATGCAGTAATAACCAGTCCCTGATACATGCAGCAATAACCAGTCCCTGATACATGCAGTAATAACCAGTCCCTGATACACGCAGTAATAACCAGTCCCTGATACATGCAGTAATAACCAGACCCTGATACATGCAGTAATAACCAGTCCCTGATACATGTAGCAATAACCAGTCCCTGATACATGCAGTAATGACCAGTCCCTGATACATGCAGCAATAACCAGTCCCTGATACATGCAGTAATGACCAGTCCCTGATACATGCAGTAATAACCAGTCCCTGATACATGCAGTAATGACCAGTCCCTGATACATGTAGCAATAACCAGTCCCTGATACATGCAGTAATGACCAGTCCCTGATACATGCAGTAATAACCAGTCCCTGATACATGCAGTAATAACCAGTCCCTGATACATGTAGCAATAACCAGTCCCTGATACATGCAGTAATAACCAGTCCCTGATACATGCAGTAATAACCAGTCCCGGATACATGCAGTAATAACCAGTCCCTGATACATGCAGTAATAACCAGTCCCTGATACATGCAGTAATAACCAGTTCCTGATACATGCAGTAATAACCAGTCCCTGATACATGCAGTAATAACCAGTCCCTGATACACTCAGTAATAACCAGTCCCTGATACATGCAGTAATAACCAGTCCCTGATACATGCAGTAATAACCAGTCCCTGATACACGCAGTAATAACCAGTCCCTGATACATGCAGTAATAACCAGTCCCTGATACATGCAGTAATAACCAGTCCCTGATACATGCAGTAATAACCAGTCCCTGATACATGCAGTAATAACCAGTCCCTGATACATGCAGTAATAACCAGTCCCTGATACACGCAGTAATAACCAGTCCCTGATATATGCAGCAATAACCAGTCCCTGATACATGCAGTAATAACCAGTCCCTGATACATGCAGTAATAACCAGTCCCTGATACATGCAGTAATAACCAGTCCCTGATACATGCAGTAATAACCAGTCCCTGATACATGCAGTAATAACCAGTCCCTGATACACGCAGTAATAACCAGTCCCTGATATATGCAGCAATAACCAGTCCCTGATACACGCAGTAATAACCAGTCCCTGATACATGCAGTTATAACCAGTCCCTGATACACGCAGTAATAACCAGTCCCTGATACATGCAGTAATAACCAGTCCCTGATACACGCAGTAATAACCAGTCCCTGATATATGCAGCAATAACCAGTCCCTGATACATGCAGTAATGACCAGTCCCTGATAGATGCAGTAATAACCAGTCCCTGATACACGCAGTAATAACCAGTCCCTGATACATGCAGTAATAACCAGTCCCGGATACATGCAGTAATAACCAGTCCCGGATAGATGCAGTAATAACCAGTCCCTGATACATGCAGTAATAACTAGTCCCTGATACATGCAGTAATAACCAGTCCCTGATACATGCAATAATAACCAGTCCCTGATACACGCAGTAATAACCAGTCCCTGATACACGCAGTAATAACCAGTCCGTGATACACGCAGTAATAACCAGTCCCTGATACACGCAGTAATAACCAGTCCCTGATACATGCAGTAATAACCAGTCCCTGATACACGCAGCAATAACCAGTCCCTGATACACGCAGTAATAACCAGTCCCTGATACACGCAGTAATAACCAGTCCCTGATACATGCAGTAATAACCAGTCCCGGATACACGCAGCAATAACCAGTCCCACCAGTCCCTGATACATGCAGTAATAACCAGTCCCTGATACATGCAGTAATAACCAGTCCCTGATACATGCAGTAATAACCAGTCCCTGATACATGCAGTAATAACCAGTCCCGGATACACGCAGCAATAACCAGTCCCACCAGTCCCTGATACATGCAGTAATAACCAGTCCCTGATACATGCAGTAATAACCAGTCCCTGATACATGCAGTAATAACCAGTCCCTGATACATGCAGTAATAACCAGTCCCGGATTGCAGATACACGCAGTAATAACCAGTCCCTGATACATGCAGTAATAACCAGTCCCTGATACACGCAGTAATAACCAGTCCCTGATACATGCAGCAATAACCAGTCCCTGATACATGCAGTAATAACCAGTCCCGGATAGCAGATACACGCAGTAATAACCAGTCCCTGATGCATGCAGTAATAACCAGTCCCTGATACATACAGTAATAACCAGTCCCTGATACACGCAGTAATAACCAGTCCCGGATACATGCAGTAATAACCAGTCCCTGATACATGTAGTAATAACCAGTCCCTGATACATGCAGTAATAACCAGTCCCTGATACATGCAGTAATAACCAGTCCCTGATACACGCAGTAATAACCAGTCCCTGATACATGCAGTAATAACCAGTCCCGGATACATGCAGTAATAACCAGTCCCGGATACATGCAGTAATAACCAGTCCCGGATACATGCAGTAATAACCAGTCCCTGATACATGCAGTAATAACCAGTCCCTGATACATGCAGTAATAACCAGTCCCTGATACACGCAGTAATAACCAGTCCCTGAATACATGCAGTAATAACCAGTCCCTGATACATGCAGTAATAACCAGTCCCTGATACATGCAGTAATAACCAGTCCCTGATACATGCAGCAATAACCAGTCCCTGATACATGCAGTAATAACCAGTCCCGGATACATGCTGTAATAACCAGTCCCGGATACATGCTGTAATAACCAGTCCTGGATAGCAGATACATGCAGTAATAACCAGTCCCGGATAGCAGATACATGCAGTAATAACCAGTCCCGGACAGCAGATACATGCAGTAATAACCAGTCCCGGATACATGCAGTAATAACCAGTCCCTGATACATGCAGTAATAACCAGTCCCTGATAGATGCAGTAATAACCAGTCCCTGATACACGCAGTAATAACCAGTCCCTGATACATGCAGTAATAACCAGTCCCGGATACATGCTGTAATAACCAGTCCTGGATAGCAGATACATGCAGTAATAACCAGTCCCGGATAGCAGATACATGCAGTAATAACCAGTCCCGGACAGCAGATACATGCAGTAATAACCAGTCCCGGATACATGCAGTAATAACCAGTCCCTGATACATGCAGTAATAACCAGTCCCTGATAGATGCAGTAATAACCAGTCCCTGATACACGCAGTAATAACCAGTCCCTGATACACGCAGTAATAACCAGTCCCGGATACATGCAGTAATAACCAGTCCCTGATACATGCAGTAATAACCAGTCCCTGATACATGCAGTAATAGCCAGTCCCTGATACATGCAGTAATAACCAGTCCCTGATACACGCAGTAATAACCAGTCCCTGATACACGCAGTAATAACCAGTCCCTGATACATGCAGTAATAACCAGTCCCTGATACATGCAGTAATAACCAGTCCCTGATACACGCAGTAATAACCAGTCCCTGATACACGCAGTAATAACCAGTCCCTGATACACGCAGTAATAACCAGTCCCTGATACACGCAGTAATAACCAGTCCCTGATACATGCAGTAATGACCAGTCCCTGATACACGCAGTAATAACCAGTCCCTGATACATGCAGTAATAACCAGTCCCGGATCCATGCAGTAATAACCAGTCCCTGATACATGCAGTAATAACCAGTCCCGGATACATGCAGTAATAACCAGTCCCGGATACATGCAGTAATAACCAGTCCCTGATACACGCAGTAATAACCAGTCCCTGATACACGCAGTAATAACCAGTCCCTGATACACGCAGTAATAACCAGTCCCTGATACATGCAGTAATAACCAGTCCCGGATCCATGCAGTAATAACCAGTCCCTGATCCATGCAGTAATAACCAGTCCCGGATACATGCAGTAATAACCAGTCCCTGATACATGCAGTAATAACCAGTCCCTGATACACGCAGTAATAACCAGTCCCTGATACACGCAGTAATAACCAGTCCCTGATACACGCAGTAATAACCAGTCCCTGATACACGCAGTAATAACCAGTCCCGGATACACGCAGCAATAACCAGTCCCTGATACATGCAGTAATAACCAGTCCCTGATACATGCAGTAATAACAAGTCCCTGATACATGCAGTAATAACCAGTCCCTGATACATGCAGTAATAACCAGTCCCTGATACATGCAGTAATAACCAGTCCCGGATAGCAGATACACGCAGTAATAACCAGTCCCGGATACATGCAGCAATAACCAGTCCCAGATACATGCAGTAATAACCAGTCCCTGATACATGCAGTAATAACCAGTCCCTGATACACACAGTAATAACCAGTCCCGAATACATGCAGCAATAACCAGTCCCTGATACACGCAGTAATAACCAGTCCCGGATACACGCAGTAATAACCAGTCCCTGATACATGCAGTAATAACCAGTCCCGGATCCATGCAGTAATAACCAGTCCCGGATACACGCAGCAATAACCAGTCCCTGATACATGCAGTAATAACCAGTCCCGGATACATGCAGTAATAACCAGTCCCTGATACATGCAGCAATAACCAGTCCCTGATACATGCAGTAATAACCAGTCCCAGATAGCAGATACACGCAGTAATAACCAGTCCCTGATACATGCAGTAATAACCAGTCCCTGATACATACAGTAATAACCAGTCCCTGATACACGCAGTAATAACCAGTCCCGGATACATGCAGCAATAACCAGTCCCAGATACATGCAGTAATAACCAGTCCCGGATACACGCAGTAATAACCAGTCCCGGATAGCAGATACATGCAGTAATAACCAGTCCCTGATACATGCAGTAATAACCAGTCCCTGATACATGTAGTAATAACCAGTCCCTGATACATGCAGTAATAACCAGTCCCTGATACATGCAGTAATAACCAGTCCCTGATACACGCAATAATAACCAGTCCCTGATACATGCAGTAATAACCAGTCCCTGATACATGCAGTAATAACCAGTCCCTCATACATGCAGTAATAACCAGTCCCTGATACATGCAGTAATAACCAGTCCCGGATACATGCAGTAATAACCAGTCCCGGATAGCAGATACATGCAGTAATAACCAGTCCCGGACAGCAGATACATGCAGTAATAACCAGTCCCGGATACATGCAGTAATAACCAGTCCCTGATACATACAGTAATAACCAGTCCCTGATACACGCAGTAATAACCAGTCCCGGATACATGCAGCAATAACCAGTCCCAGATACATGCAGTAATAACCAGTCCCGGATACACGCAGTAATAACCAGTCCCGGATAGCAGATACATGCAGTAATAACCAGTCCCTGATACATGCAGTAATAACCAGTCCCTGATACATGTAGTAATAACCAGTCCCTGATACATGCAGTAATAACCAGTCCCTGATACATGCAGTAATAACCAGTCCCTGATACACGCAATAATAACCAGTCCCTGATACATGCAGTAATAACCAGTCCCGGATACATGCAGTAATAACCAGTCCCTGATACATGCAGTAATAACCAGTCCCTGATACATGCAGTAATAACCAGTCCCTGATACATGCAGTAATAACCAGTCCCGGATACATGCAGTAATAACCAGTCCCGGATACATGCAGTAATAACCAGTCCCTGATACATACAGTAATAACCAGTCCCTGATACATGCAGTAATAACCAGTCCCTGATACATGCAGTAATAACCAGTCCCGGATACATGCAGTAATAACCAGTCCCGGATAGCAGATACATGCAGTAATAACCAGTCCCGGACAGCAGATACATGCAGTAATAACCAGTCCCTGATACATGCAGTAATAACCAGTCCCTGATACATGCAGTAATAACCAGTCCCTGATACATGCAGTAATAACCAGTCCCTGATACATGCAGTAATAACCAGTCCCTGATACATGCAGTAATAACCAGTCCCTGATACACGCAGTAATAACCAGTCCCTGATACACGCAGTAATAACCAGTCCCTGATACATGCAGTAATAACCAGTCCCTGATACACGCAGTAATAACGAGTCCCTGATACACGCAGTAATAACCAGTCCCTTATACATGCAGTAATAACCAGTCCCGGATCCATGCAGTAATAACCAGTCCCGGATACACGCAGCAATAACCAGTCCCTGATACATGCAGTAATAACCAGTCCCTGATACATGCAGTAATAACCAGTCCCTGATACATGCAGTAATAACCAGTCCCGGATAGCAGATACACGCAGTAATAACCAGTCCCGGATACATGCAGCAATAACCAGTCCCAGATACATGCAGTAATAACCAGTCCCTGATACATGCAGTAATAACCAGTCCCTGATACACACAGTAATAACCAGTCCCGAATACATGCAGCAATAACCAGTCCCTGATACACGCAGTAATAACCAGTCCCGGATACACGCAGTAATAACCAGTCCCTGATACATGCAGTAATAACCAGTCCCGGATCCATGCAGTAATAACCAGTCCCGGATACACGCAGCAATAACCAGTCCCTGATACATGCAGTAATAACCAGTCCCTGATACATGCAGTAATAACCAGTCCCTGATACATGCAGTAATAACCAGTCCCTGATACATGCAGCAATAACCAGTCCCTGATACATGCAGTAATAACCAGTCCCTGATACATGCAGTAATAACCAGTCCCTGATACATACAGTAATAACCAGTCCCTGATACACGCAGTAATAACCAGTCCCGGATACATGCAGCAATAACCAGTCCCAGATACATGCAGTAATAACCAGTCCCGGATACACGCAGTAATAACCAGTCCCGGATAGCAGATACATGCAGTCTTAACCAGTCCCTGATACATGCAGTAATAACCAGTCCCTGATACATGCAGTAATAACCAGTCCCTGATACATGCATACATGCAGTAATAACCAGTCCCTGATACATGCAGTAATAACCAGTCCCTGATACACGCAATAATAACCAGTCCCTGATACATGCAGTAATAACCAGTCCCGGATACATGCAGTAATAACCAGTCCCTGATACATGCAGTAATAACCAGTCCCTGATACACGCAGTAATAACCAGTCCCTGATACATGCAGTAATAAACAGTCCCTGATACATGCAGTAATAACCAGTCCCTGATACATGCAGTAATAACCAGTCCCTGATACATGCAGTAATAACCAGTCCCGGATACATGCAGTAATAACCAGTCCTGGATAGCAGATACATGCAGTAATAACCAGTCCCGGATAGCAGATACATGCAGTAATAACCAGTCCCGGACAGCAGATACATGCAGTAATAACCAGTCCCGGATACATGCAGTAATAACCAGTCCCGGATACATGCAGTAATAACCAGTCCCGGATAGCAGATACATGCAGTAATAACCTGTCCCTGGTACATGCTGTAATAACCAGTCCCGGATACATGCAGTAATAACCAATCCCTGATACATGCATTAATAACCAGTCCCGGATACATGCAGTAATAACCAGTCCCGGATAGCAGATACATGCAGTAATAACCTGTCCCGGATACATGCAGTAATAACCAGTCCCGGATACATGCAGTAATAACCAGTCCCTGATACATGCAGTAATAACCAGTCCCGGATACATGCAGTAATAACCAGTCCCGGATAGCAGATACATGCAGTAATAACCAGTCCCGGATACATGCAGTAATAACCAGTCCCGGATACATGCAGTAATAACCAGTCCCGGATACATGCAGTAATAACCAGTCCCGGATAGCAGATACATGCAGTAATAACCAGTCCCGGATACATGCAGTAATAACCAGTCCCGGATAGCAGATACATGCAGTAATAACCGGTCCCGTAGAGCTGGTGAATGCAGTTAACAACAAGCCCTGGATGCAATGAGGAGAAGTAAGGAATACTGGTGGTCATTCCGAGTTGATCGCAGCCAGCATTTTTTTGCTGCTGGTGCGATTAACTAATCCCTGTCTATGGGGGGGTGTATTTTAGCATAGCAGGGCTGCGATTGCTTGTGTAGCCCTGCTAAGCTTAAAAGTTTTGTGTAAAAGAAGACCAGCCCTGTACCTACTTACCCTGTGCGACGGATCCAGCGATGCAGGTCCCGGCTTTGACGTCAGACATCCACCCTCCGTTCTTCTGACCATGCCTGCGTTTTCTCCACCACTCCCTGGAAATGGCCGCCAACGGTCTGGTGACGCCCCGGAACGCATTCTTTCTGTCAGTCTTCTTGCGGCCGCCGCTGCAACCGCTTTCTTCGTAATCCGCGTCATAACCGCAACGACACGCATGCGCATTCCGGACCCGTTTGCACCGCAGCGACAAACCGCTGCGTGCGAACGGGTCGGAATAACCACCAATGTCCCAGATATCTTACATGAGGAAGGCATCAGGAAGACAGAGAGAGACAGGGTTCAGGAGCAGCAGAGTGTCCTATCAGGTACCACTGGCAAGGGGTCCTGGAGAGCAGTCACACAGGTAGACGTGATGCTCTGGCCCTGACTACCTAACAGAGCCGACATAAATAGTCCCCAGGTGCAGCTGCTGGATCACAGATGGACCACGGAACTGGCCAGAGTGGCATGTGCTAAGGCACCATAGCAGAGAGTGACACCAGAGGCAGGGAGGAGGACCTCTAGGAGCCAAAATATTTTTGTAATTATCCTCCTGAACAGAAAGGCAAAAAGACTGTCTCTCAGGAGGGACATTGCTTCCTTTCTCAGGTGTGATATCTCCTGTCCTTGAGGAGCAGAGAGCTCAAGGGTTCTGGTCAAACCCTTTTCTTGAAACCGCTTCTCAAAAGCTGGAATTGCACAGTCAGATTCTGGTTTATCCAAAATCCAACCATATCCCCAGTCAGATGCTGCCATTTGTCCAAGCCTAATCTGCAGAAGGTCTTCTTTTTGGAAGACAAGCTCCAGACTCTAATGTTGATGGTGAGGTTCTCAGAAGCCCATCTGTTTATTCTGCAGGAAGTGGATGGGGAATATGGTGTTCTCCACTCTTCCTCCTTTTTCAGATGTGCTTTCCTTTTCTTGAGAGCAGTCTGGAAATTAGCCCAAAAGCTAGGTGCACACTATACAATTACAGATCTAGGGGCAGACTAGATGGGCCAAGTGGTTCTTATCTGCCGACAAATTCTATGAAATGGAAATCTGGTAATGGATGAGAGCAAATGGCCATTTGCTCCCTAACACTGGAAAACGAACAAAACTTGACGTTCATACAAACCGGTTAAACACAAATCTAACCAACTTGGATGAACGACTGTTTTTGTCCATTTTGCAGTTTTTGGGAGCAAATGGTCAATTGCCATGTGCTCTCATCCATTACCAGATTTTCATTCCAGCCAGTTTGATCTGACAGATTATCTGCCAGATAATTGTATAGAGCAGTAGTTCTCAACCGCGGTCCTCAAGTATCCCCAACAGTTCATGTTTTCCAGGTCTCCTCACAGGATTGCAAGTGAAATAATTTGCTCCACCTATAGGTCTTTTATAATGTGTCAGTGAGTAATGAATACACCTGTGCAGCTGCTAGGTGACTTGGAAAACGTGAACTGTTGAGGGTACTTGAGGACCGAGGTTGAGAACCACTGCATACCTCCCAACATGACCCTCTCCAGGAGGGACAGAATACTCTGCTCCTGCTATTCCCTCTTAGTTTATGATTGCCATCACCTGTGCTGAAACACCTTTCTTATCCAGTAACCTGTACAACACAGGTGCCAGCAATCATAGAGAAAGAGAAAAGTCCAGAAGCAGAGCATTGTGTCCCTCCTGGAGAGGGTCATGTTGGGAGGTATGCCACTGGTATAGTGTATACCCTGAAGGTTCAGGTTTCAGTGGTGCTGGCTGTGTTCTTTCAAAAGTTGGCCCTAATTCCTGAAGTTCAGATCTACTCACTCATCCATCCTCCATATGTCTCTCCAATTGCACCATGGGATCTTCAGCTCCCTCTGTGTGAACCACTGCAGACAGTTGAGTCAAAGATTGTGACCTGGAAGATAACTTTCATGCAGAAGTATTAAGCCTGGAGAAGGGATGAAGAAGGGATAAACCAGTGATAAGTGCAAGGTGATAACGCACCAGCCAATCAGCTCCTAACTGTCATTTTTCATATCCGTAATGATTGGTTGGCACGTTCATCACCTTGCACTTATCACTTCTTTATCTCTTCTCCAGGTTAATACATCTGCCCCAGTGTTTGGAAGACTGATACTTTCCTGTTTCTCTACGTCAGGCACGGAAGAGGTGTCCAACATTAATAGACTAGTCCCTATGAATCAGGTTTGCTATTCAGCAGGCTTGTTCTGGCCCTGGGGCGGAGTGCTACGGAACGTGTACCTCTACCAAGGCAGTGATTGCCTTCCTTGCAGTATAGCTTGGTCTTCCACCAAGGAACTGTGTATCACACTTGGCTTCCACCAAGGAACTGTGTATCACACTTGGCTTCCACCAAGGAACTGTGTATCACACTTGGCTTCCACCAAGGAACTGTGTATCACACTTGGCTTCCACCAAGGAACTGTGTATCACATTTACCTGGTCCTACCTGGTCCTCCGTCGATGCTAGCTCTGCGTTGTTGTGTTCAAGCCTACCTTCCTCGAGTGTCATACAGATAGGATGAGGGACATGTGGGGACACCGCACTCCCACTCTTTCCTTATTGTTCGGATCTGATGCTGGTATGGAACGTTTGGTGTTCCTTGTCTTACCCTTTTCTTTGGAGCTTTGCATTGTATGAACTGGAGTCATTTGGGATTCTAGAAAAGGTGTGAAAAATCGTCTTATTCCATAGAGTGTTATTTTAGGTACATGGTAGCACAGGAAACCCCTTGCCTTATATTCATGTGAGTGTTCCCTGATTTACTTCTGGCTCTTTCATTTTCCCAGATATTTGACTGTCCAAGGTTAAAGTTCTCGGAGATCCCGCAGAGACTGACAAACCTGCTACTTCCACCAGACCCTATTGTCATCAACCACATTATCAGGTGAGAATGTCACCGTGTACTGCTCATCAGGTGGTGGAGCCATGGCGCCATGACATTACGTACTGCTCATCAGGTGGTGGAGCCATGGCGCCATCACATTACGTACTGCTCATCAGGTGGTGGAGCCATGGCGCCATCACATTACGTACTGCTCATCAGGTGGTGGAGCCATGGCACAATGACATTACGTACTGCTCATCATGTGGTGGAGCCATGGTGCCATAACATTACGTACTGCTCATCAGGTGGTGGAGCCATGGCGCCATCACATTACGCACTGCTCATCAGGTGGTGGAGCCATGGCACAATGACATTACGTATTGCTCATCAGGTGGTGGAGCCATGGCGCCATGACATTACGCACTGCTCATCAGGTGGTGGAGCCATGGCACAATGACATTACGTATTGCTCATCAGGTGGTGGAGCCATGGCGCCATCACATTACGTACTGCTCATCAGGTGGTGGAGCCATGGCGCCATCACATTACGTACTGCTCAACAGGTGGTGGAGCCATGGCGCCATCACATTACGTACTGCTCAACAGGTGGTGGAGCCATGGCACAATGACATTACGTACTGCTCATCATGTGGTGGAGCCATGGTGCCATGACATTACGTACTGCTCATCAGGTGGTGGAGCCATGGCGCCATGACATTACGCACTGCTCATCAGGTGGTGGAGCCATGGCACAATGACATTACGTACTGCTCATCATGTGGTGGAGCCATGGTGCCATGACATTACGTACTGCTCATCAGGTGGAGGAGCCATGGCACAATGACATTACGTATTGCTCATCAGGTGGTGGAGCCATGGCGCCATGACATTACGCACTGCTCATCAGGTGGTGGAGCCATGGCACAATGACATTACGTATTGCTCATCAGGTGGTGGAGCCATGGCGCCATCACATTACGTACTGCTCATCAGGTGGTGGATCCATGGCGCCATCACATTACGTACTGCTCATCAGGTGGTGGAGCCATGGCACAATGACATTACGTACTGCTCATCATGTGGTGGAGCCATGGTGCCATGACATTACGTACTGCTCATCAGGTGGTGGAGCCATGGCGCCATCACATTACGTTCTGCTCATCAGGTGGTGGAGCCATGGCAAAATGACATTACGTATTGCTCATCAGGTGGTGGAGCCATGGCGCTATGACATTACGCACTGCTCATCCGGTGGTGGAGCCATGACACAATGACATTATGTATTGCTCATCAGGTGGTGGAGCCATGGTGCCATCACATTACGCACTGCTCATCAGGTGGTGGAGCCATGGCGCCATCACATTACGTACTGCTCATCAGGTGGTGGAGCCATGGCGCCATGACATTACGCACTGCTCATCAGGTGGTGGAGCCATGGCACAATGACATTACGTATTGCTCATCAGGTGGTGGAGCCATGGCGCCATGACATTACGTACTGGTCATCAGGTGGTGGAGCCATGGCGCCATCACATTACGCACTGCTCATCAGGTGGTGGAGCCATGGCACCAAGACATTACATACTGCTCATCAGGTGGTGGAGCCATGGCGCCATGACATTACGTACTGCTCATCAGATGGTAGAGCCATGGCGCCATGACATTACGTACTGCTCATCAGGTGGTGGAACCATGGCGCCATGACATTACGTACTGCTCATCAGGTGGTGGAGCCATGGCGCCATGACATTGCATACTGCTCATCAGGTGGTGGAGCCATGGCGCCATGACATTACGTACTGCTCATCAGGTGGTGGAGCCATGGCGCCATCACATTACGTACTGCTCATCAGGTGGTGGAGCCATGGCACAATGACATTACTTACTGCTCATCAGGTGGTGGAGCCATGGCACAATGACATTACGTACCGCTCATCAAGTGGTGGAGCCATGGCACAATGACATTACGTACTGCTCATCAGGTGGTGGAGCCATGGCGCCATGACATTACGCACTGCTCATCAGGTGGTGGAGCCATGGCGCCATGACATTACGTACTGCTCATCAGGTGGTGGAGCCATGGCGCCATGACATTACATACTGCTCATCAGGTGGTGGAGCCATGGCCCCATGACATTACGCACTGCTCATCAGGTGTTGGAGCCATGGCGCCATCACGTTACGTACTGCTCGTCAGATGGTGGAGCCATGGCGCCATGACATTATGCACTGCTCATCAGGTGGTGGAGCCATAACGCCATGACATTACGTACTTACGCACTGCTCATCAGGTGGTGGAGCCATAACGCCATGACATTACGTACTGCTCATCAGGTGGTGGAGCCATGGCGTCATGACATTACGTACTGCTCATCAGGTGGTGGAGCCATGGCGCCATGACATTACGTACTGCTCATCAGGTGGTGGAGCCATGGCGCCATGACATTACGTACTGCTCATCAGGTGGTGGAGCCATGGCGTCATGACATTACGTACTGCTCATCATGTGGTGGAGCCATGGCGTCATGACATTACGTACTGCTCATCATGTGGTGGAGCCATGGCGCCATGACATTACGTACTGCTCATCATGTGGTGGAGCCATGGCGCCATGACATTACGTACTGCTCATCAGGTGGTGGAGCCATGGCGCTATGACATTACGTACTGCTCATCAGGTGGTGGAGCCATGGCGTCATGACATTACGTACTGCTCATCATGTGGTGGAGCCATGGCGTCATGACATTACGTACTGCTCATCAGGTGGTGGAGCCATGGCGCCATGACATTACGTACTGCTCATCAGGTGGTGGAGCCATGGCGCCATGACATTACGTACTGCTCATCATGTGTTGGAGCCATGGCGCCATGACATTACGTACTGCTCATCAGGTGGTGGAGCCATGGCGCCATGACATTACGTACTGCTCATCATGTGGTGGAGCCATGGCGCCATGACATTACGTACTGCTCATCATGTGGTGGAGCCATGTGCGGTCTTGTGTCGCTGTGGTGTGGATGGTAAGTGCACAATGCAGATAGCAGCCGGCTTATGGCAGTCCCCAGGATAATGTTCCACATTGCTTATTACCATAAATACAGGCTGACACGAAGCGTCTATATGTCCTGCACAGCGTTCTGCTGTAGGTCCAGGACTGGCATTATCTAGCATCCTGAGATAGATGCCACTCTTCCCTGTGGCCGTATATTCTGTACAGTACTAACCTCTGTGTTACCCTATATGACTCCTGGTTAGAGAGCGACAAATATATCAGGACCATGTTCCTCCGATATAACACCCGCACCCCGCTCTCTCTGGTACTGTAGCTCCTTACGTACATATAATGAGATCTGAGAGATACAAAAATGTATTCTTAAGGAATTTCTTACATGTGTAATGAGAAATCCAGCGCAGAGTACTGATGCGAGACAGAGCTCATCGCGCTGGACCCTGGTGAACTCTGTCATCATATTTATCAGCATATAAATCATTGTAATGGTTTTACCTGATGAGGCCAAGAAACCAGAGCTTTCCAAACCACCGTGTTCTGCAACGGTCCCTGAAAGCTCTCAATGTTGTGAGACGTTAATGATCTACAGTATATACGACTCCACTTTTATCTCCTACACTGTCACCCATATCCGACACCCTCTCGCCTGTCTCCTACACCCTCTCTCCTGTCTCCTACACCCTCTCGCCTGTCTCTTACACCCTCACGCCTGTTTCCTACACCCTCTCTCCTGTCTCCTACACCCTCTCGCCTGTCTCCTACACCCTCTCTCCTTTCTCCTACAACCTCTCGCCTTTCTCCTACACCCTCTCGCCTGTCTCCTACACCCTCTCGCCTGTCTCTTACACCCTCTCGCCTGTCTCCTACACCCTCTCGCCTGTCTCCTACACCCTCTCCCCTGTCTCTTACACCCTCTCGCCTGTCTCTTACGCCCTCTCGCCTGTCTCCTACACCCTCTCTCCTGTCTCCTACGCCCTCTCGCCTGTCTCCTACACCCTCTCGCCTGTCTCTTACACCCTCTCGCCTGTCTCTTACACCCTCTCGCCTGTCTCCTACACCCACTCGTCTGTCTCTTACACCCTCTCGCCTGTCTCCTACACCCTCTCGCCTGTCTCTCACACCCTCTCGCCTGTCTCTCACACCCTCTCGCCTGTCTCTCACACCCTCTCGCCTGTCTCTCACACCCTCTCGCCTGTCTCCACCCTCTCGTCTGTCTCCTACACCCTCTCGCCTGTCTCCTACACCCTCTCGCCTGTCTCCTACACCCTCTCGCCTGTCTCCTATACTGTCTCACCCATTTCCCACACCGTTTCACCTATCTTCTACACCATGTCACCTATATTTTGCACACTCATCTTTTTCCTACACCCTTTCGCCTGTCTCCTACATCCTCTCACCTATCTCCTACACTGTCTCACCCATCACCTACACCCTGTAGCCTGTCTCCTACATCCTCTCACCTATCTCCTACACTGTCTCACCCATCACCTACACCCTGTAGCCTGTCTCCTACATCCTCTCACCTATCTCCTACACTGTCTCACCCATCACCTACACCCTCTCGCCTGTCTCCTACATCCTCTCACCTATCTCCTACACTGTCTCACCCATCACCTACACCCTCTCGCCTGTCTCCTACATCCTCTCACCTATCTCCTACACTGTCTCACCCATCACCTACACCCTCTCGCCCCTCTCCTACATCCTCTCACCTATCTCCTACACTGTCTCACCCATCACCTACACCCTCTCGCCTGTCTCCTACATCCTCTCACCTATCTCCTACACTGTCTCACCCATCACCTACACCCTCTCGCCTGTCTCCTACATCCTCTCACCTATCTCCTACACTGTCTCACCCATCACCTACACCCTGTAGCCTGTCTCCTACATCCTCTCACCTATCTCCTACACTGTCTCACCCATCACCTACACCCTGTAGCCTGTCTCCTACATCCTCTCACCTATCTCCTACACTGTCTCACCCATCACCTACACCCTCTCGCCTGTCTCCTACATCCTCTCACCTATCTCCTACACTGTCTCACCCATCACCTACACCCTCTCGCCTGTCTCCTACATCCTCTCACCTATCTCCTACACTGTCTCACCCATCACCTACACCCTCTCGCCTGTCTCCTACATCCTCTCACCTATCTCCTACACTGTCTCACCCATCACCTACACCCTCTCGCCTGTCTCCTACATCCTCTCACCTATCTCCTACACTGTCTCACCCATCACCTACACCCTGTAGCCTGTCTCCTACATTCTCTCACCTATCTCCTACACTGTCTCACCCATCACCTACACCCTCTCGCCTGTCTCCTACATCCTCTCACCTATCTCCTACACTGTCTCACCCATCACCTACACCCTCTCGCCTGTCTCCTACATCCTCTCACCTATCTCCTACACTGTCTCACCCATCACCTACACCCTCTCGCCTGTCTCCTACATCCTCTCACCTATCTCCTACACTGTCTCACCCATCACCTACACCCTCTCGCCTGTCTCCTACATCCTCTCACCTATCTCCTACACTGTCTCACCCATCACCTACACCCTGTAGCCTGTCTCCTACATCCTCTCACCTATCTCCTACACTGTCTCACCCATCACCTACACCCTCTCGCCTGTCTCCTACATCCTCTCACCTATCTCCTACACTGTCTCACCCATCACCTACACCCTCTCGCCTGTCTCCTACATCCTCTCACCTATCTCCTACACTGTCTCACCCATCACCTACACCCTCTCGCCTGTCTCCTACATCCTCTCACCTATCTCCTACACTGTCTCACCCATCACCTACACCCTCTCGCCTGTCTCCTACATCCTCTCACCTATCTCCTACACTGTCTCACCCATCACCTACACCCTCTCGCCTGTCTCCTACATCCTCTCACCTATCTCCTACACTGTCTCACCCATCACCTACACCCTGTAGCCTGTCTCCTACATCCTCTCACCTATCTCCTACACTGTCTCACCCATCACCTACACCCTCTCGCCTGTCTCCTACATCCTCTCACCTATCTCCTATACTGTCTCACCCATCACCTACACCCTGTAGCCTGTCTCCTGCATCCTCTCACCTATCTCCTATACTGTCTCACCCATCACCTACACCCTGTAGCCTGTCTCCTACATCCTCTCACCTATCTCCTACACTGTCTCACCCATCACCTACACCCTCTCGCCTGTCTCCTACATCCTCTCACCTATCTCCTACACTGTCTCACCCATCACCTACACCCTGTAGCATGTCTCCTACATCCTCTCACCTATCTCCTACACTGTCTCACCCATCACCTACACCCTCTCGCCTGTCTCCTACATCCTCTCACCTATCTCCTACACTGTCTCACCCATCACCTACACCCTCTCGCCTGTCTCCTACATCCTCTCACCTATCTCCTACACTGTCTCACCCATCACCTACACCCTCTCGCCTGTCTCCTACATCCTCTCACCTATCTCCTACACTGTCTCACCCATCACCTACACCCTCTCGCCTGTCTCCTACATCCTCTCACCTATCTCCTACACTGTCTCACCCATCACCTACACCCTCTCGCCTGTCTCCTACATCCTCTCACCTATCTCCTACACTGTCTCACCCATCACCTACACCCTCTCGCCTGTCTCCTACCTCCTCTCACCTATCTCCTACACTGTCTCACCCATCACCTACACCCTGTAGCCTGTCTCCTACATCCTCTCACCTATCTCCTACACTGTCTCACCCATCACCTACACCCTCTCGCCTGTCTCCTACATCCTCTCACCTATCTCCTACACTGTCTCACCCATCACCTACACCCTCTCGCCTGTCTCCTACATCCTCTCACCTATCTCCTACACTGTCTCACCCATCACCTACACCCTGTAGCCTGTCTCCTACATCCTCTCACCTATCTCCTACACTGTCTCACCCATCACCTACACCCTCTCGCCTGTCTCCTACATCCTCTCACCTATCTCCTACACTGTCTCACCCATCACCTACACCCTCTCGCCTGTCTCCTACATCCTCTCACCTATCTCCTACACTGTCTCACCCATCACCTACACCAGGGGCGGCCAGACTTTTGGAGTTGGCGATCTACTTTGAAAGCTAAAAAGCTTTTGTGATCTACCTAGGAGGAATAATAGCGCGCGCCTGCGGCGGGCGTGGCATAACAAAAAAGTGGGCGTGGTATAACAAAAAGTGGACGTGGTATAACAAAAAAAGGGACGTAGCCTTGCTGCACAGAGTGTAATGACTGCCTCACACGAAATAACACATTGGACCCCACAGGTAAAAACCTCAAACACATATGCCCCCACAGTGCCAGATACACATGCCCCCACAGTGCCATGTGCCCACAGTGCCAGATATGCCCCCACAGTGCCAGATACAGATATGTCCCCACAGTGCCAGATACAGATATGCCCCCACAGTGCCATGTGCCCACAGTGCCAGATATGCCCCCACAGTGCCAGATACACATGTCCCCACAGTGCCAGATACAGATATGCCCCCACAGTGCCAGATACAGATATGCCCCCACAGTGCCAGATACAGATATGCCCTCACAGTGCCATGTGCCCACAGTGCCAGATATGCCCCCACAGTGCCATGTGCCCACAGTGCCAGATATGCCCTCACAGTGCCATGTGCCCACAGTGCCAGATATGCCCTCACAGTGCCATGTGCCCACAGTGCCAGATATGCCCCCACAGTGCCAGATACACATGTCCCCACAGTGCCAGATACAGATATGTCCCCACAGTGCCAGATACAGATATGTCCCCACAGTGCCAGATACAGATATGCCCCCACAGTGCCATGTACCCACAATGCCAGATATGCCCCCACAGTGCCAGATATGCCCCCACAGTGCCATGTGCCCGCAGAGCCAGATATGCTCCCAGTGCCACATATGACCCCACAGTGCCAGATATGCCCCACATTGCCAGATATGCCCCCACTGAGCCATGTGCACACAATGCCAGATATGCCCCCATAGTAAAGCTCACCGGAGTGGAGAGTGCAGCGCGCGCTTCTCCTGTCTTCCGCCCTGCTTCTCAGTCTAATCTCCGGCGGTGACGGCAGCGTGTATAGCTCAAATCAAGCGCCGGTCCGCGAGCTCTCATTGGCTAACGAACCGGCACCTGATTGAGCTATACACTCTGCCGTCACTGAGGAGGCAGAGCAGCAGGCAGGAGAGGCGCGGCTTTGGGTGGCTGGGCGGCGGATCGCAATCGACTGTTTGGCCACCCCTGACCTACACCCTCTCGCCTGTCTCCTACATCCTCTCACCTATCTCCTACACTGTCTCACCCATCACCTACACCCTCTCGCCTGTCTCCTACATCCTCTCACCTATCTCCTACACTGTCTCACCCATCACCTACACCCTCTCGCCTGTCTCCTACATCCTCTCACCTATCTCCTACACTGTCTCACCCATCACCTACACCCTCTCGCCTGTCTCCTACATCCTCTCACCTATCTCCTACACTGTCTCACCCATCACCTACACCCTCTCGCCTGTCTCCTACATCCTCTCACCTATCTCCTACACTGTCTCACCCATCACCTACACCCTCTCGCCTGTCTCCTACATCCTCTCACCTATCTCCTACACTGTCTCACCCATCACCTACACCCTGTAGCCTGTCTCCTACATCCTCTCACCTATCTCCTACACTGTCTCACCCATCACCTACACCCTGTAGCCTGTCTCCTACATCCTCTCACCTATCTCCTACACTGTCTCACCCATCACCTACACCCTCTCGCCTGTCTCCTACATCCTCTCACCTATCTCCTACACTGTCTCACCCATCACCTACACCCTCTCGCCTGTCTCCTACATCCTCTCACCTATCTCCTACACTGTCTCACCCATCACCTACACCCTCTCGCCTGTCTCCTACATCCTCTCACCTATCTCCTACACTGTCTCACCCATCACCTACACCCTCTCGCCTGTCTCCTACATCCTCTCACCTATCTCCTACACTGTCTCACCCATCACCTACACCCTGTAGCCTGTCTCCTACATTCTCTCACCTATCTCCTACACTGTCTCACCCATCACCTACACCCTCTCGCCTGTCTCCTACATCCTCTCACCTATCTCCTACACTGTCTCACCCATCACCTACACCCTCTCGCCTGTCTCCTACATCCTCTCACCTATCTCCTACACTGTCTCACCCATCACCTACACCCTCTCGCCTGTCTCCTACATCCTCTCACCTATCTCCTACACTGTCTCACCCATCACCTACACCCTCTCGCCTGTCTCCTACATCCTCTCACCTATCTCCTACACTGTCTCACCCATCACCTACACCCTGTAGCCTGTCTCCTACATCCTCTCACCTATCTCCTACACTGTCTCACCCATCACCTACACCCTCTCGCCTGTCTCCTACATCCTCTCACCTATCTCCTACACTGTCTCACCCATCACCTACACCCTCTCGCCTGTCTCCTACATCCTCTCACCTATCTCCTACACTGTCTCACCCATCACCTACACCCTCTCGCCTGTCTCCTACATCCTCTCACCTATCTCCTACACTGTCTCACCCATCACCTACACCCTCTCGCCTGTCTCCTACATCCTCTCACCTATCTCCTACACTGTCTCACCCATCACCTACACCCTCTCGCCTGTCTCCTACATCCTCTCACCTATCTCCTACACTGTCTCACCCATCACCTACACCCTGTAGCCTGTCTCCTACATCCTCTCACCTATCTCCTACACTGTCTCACCCATCACCTACACCCTCTCGCCTGTCTCCTACATCCTCTCACCTATCTCCTATACTGTCTCACCCATCACCTACACCCTGTAGCCTGTCTCCTGCATCCTCTCACCTATCTCCTATACTGTCTCACCCATCACCTACACCCTGTAGCCTGTCTCCTACATCCTCTCACCTATCTCCTACACTGTCTCACCCATCACCTACACCCTCTCGCCTGTCTCCTACATCCTCTCACCTATCTCCTACACTGTCTCACCCATCACCTACACCCTGTAGCCTGTCTCCTACATCCTCTCACCTATCTCCTACACTGTCTCACCCATCACCTACACCCTCTCGCCTGTCTCCTACATCCTCTCACCTATCTCCTACACTGTCTCACCCATCACCTACACCCTCTCGCCTGTCTCCTACATCCTCTCACCTATCTCCTACACTGTCTCACCCATCACCTACACCCTCTCGCCTGTCTCCTACATCCTCTCACCTATCTCCTACACTGTCTCACCCATCACCTACACCCTCTCGCCTGTCTCCTACATCCTCTCACCTATCTCCTACACTGTCTCACCCATCACCTACACCCTCTCGCCTGTCTCCTACATCCTCTCACCTATCTCCTACACTGTCTCACCCATCACCTACACCCTCTCGCCTGTCTCCTACCTCCTCTCACATATCTCCTACACTGTCTCACCCATCACCTACACCCTGTAGCCTGTCTCCTACATCCTCTCACCTATCTCCTACACTGTCTCACCCATCACCTACACCCTCTCGCCTGTCTCCTACATCCTCTCACCTATCTCCTACACTGTCTCACCCATCACCTACACCCTCTCGCCTGTCTCCTACATCCTCTCACCTATCTCCTACACTGTCTCACCCATCACCTACACCCTGTAGCCTGTCTCCTACATCCTCTCACCTATCTCCTACACTGTCTCACCCATCACCTACACCCTCTCGCCTGTCTCCTACATCCTCTCACCTATCTCCTACACTGTCTCACCCATCACCTACACCCTCTCGCCTGTCTCCTACATCCTCTCACCTATCTCCTACACTGTCTCACCCATCACCTACACCAGGGGCGGCCAGACTTTTGGAGTTGGCGATCTACTTTGAAAGCTAAAAAGCTTTTGTGATCTACCTAGGAGGAATAATAGCGCGCGCCTGCGGCGGGCGTGGCATAACAAAAAAGTGGGCGTGGTATAACAAAAAGTGGACGTGGTATAACAAAAAAAGGGACGTAGCCTTGCTGCACAGAGTGTAATGACTGCCTCACACGAAATAACACATTGGACCCCACAGGTAAAAACCTCAAACACATATGCCCCCACAGTGCCAGATACACATGCCCCCACAGTGCCATGTGCCCACAGTGCCAGATATGCCCCCACAGTGCCAGATACAGATATGTCCCCACAGTGCCAGATACAGATATGCCCCCACAGTGCCATGTGCCCACAGTGCCAGATATGCCCCCACAGTGCCAGATACACATGCCCCCACAGTGCCAGATACAGATATGCCCCCACAGTGCCAGATACAGATATGCCCCCACAGTGCCAGATACAGATATGCCCTCACAGTGCCATGTGCCCACAGTGCCAGATATGCCCCCACAGTGCCATGTGCCCACAGTGCCAGATATGCCCTCACAGTGCCATGTGCCCACAGTGCCAGATATGCCCTCACAGTGCCATGTGCCCACAGTGCCAGATATGCCCCCACAGTGCCAGATACACATGTCCCCACAGTGCCAGATACAGATATGTCCCCACAGTGCCAGATACAGATATGTCCCCACAGTGCCAGATACAGATATGCCCCCACAGTGCCATGTACCCACAATGCCAGATATGCCCCCACAGTGCCAGATATGCCCCCACAGTGCCATGTGCCCGCAGAGCCAGATATGCTCCCAGTGCCACATATGACCCCACAGTGCCAGATATGCCCCACATTGCCAGATATGCCCCCACTGAGCCATGTGCACACAATGCCAGATATGCCCCCATAGTAAAGCTCACCGGAGTGGAGAGTGCAGCGCGCGCTTCTCCTGTCTTCCGCCCTGCTTCTCAGTCTAATCTCCGGCGGTGACGGCAGCGTGTATAGCTCAAATCAAGCGCCGGTCCGCGAGCTCTCATTGGCTAACGAACCGGCACCTGATTGAGCTATACACTCTGCCGTCACTGAGGAGGCAGAGCAGCAGGCAGGAGAGGCGCGGCTTTGGGTGGCTGGGCGGCGGATCGCAATCGACTGTTTGGCCACCCCTGACCTACACCCTCTCGCCTGTCTCCTACATCCTCTCACCTATCTCCTACACTGTCTCACCCATCACCTACACCCTCTCGCCTGTCTCCTACATCCTCTCACCTATCTCCTACACTGTCTCACCCATCACCTACACCCTCTCAACAATCTCCTACAAGTTTCACCTATCCTACACCATCTTGCTTATCTCCAACACCGTCTCACCCTTCTACTACATCCTCTCCTATACTGTCTCACCCATCTCCTACAACCTCTTGCCTGTATCCTACACCCTGTCACCTATCTCTTACACCCTCCCAGCTATGTTCTGCACCCTCTTCTATACATTTTCGCCTTTTTCTTACACCATCTCTCCTATCTCGTACAACCTTTCTCCCATGTTCTATACCCTCTCTACTATCTCCTACATCCTCTCACATATCTCCGACTCCATCTCACTGATGTTCTACACTGTCTCGCCCATCTCCCACACCATCTTGCCCATCTCCTACACCGCCTCGCCCATGTTGTACGCCATCTTACCCATGTCGTACACTGTCACATGTATCTCCTAAACTTTCTCTCCCATCTCCCATGTCCTCTCACCTATCTCCTACACCCTCTCCCCCGTGTTCTACACCACCTAACCTATCTCCTACACAGTTTCACCCATGTTCTTCACCTTCTTGCCAATCTTCCACACTGTCTTACTCATCTCATACACTGTCTCACCCATCTTCCACACCCTCTCAAATATCTTCTACACCGTCTCGCCCATCTTCAGCGCCCTCTAAGCCATGTTCTGCATCCTCTAACCCATCTCCTACACCGTCTCGCCATCTCCTACACCATCTCGCCCATCTCCCACACCGTCTCGCTCATCTCCTACACTGTCCCACCTATCTCCTACACCCTCTCGCCTGTCTCTTACACCGTCTCACCCATACATTTCTCTGCGATGTTACCCGAATTATTGCCAGTACTGGTTGGGAACTAGTCACATGGCTGATCACATGACTGATCTGCCTGTCCTCGCAGTGTGGACCCCACCGACCAGAAGAAGACTGCTTGCTATGACATTGACGTGGAGGTGGAGGACCCTCTCAAGAGTCAGATGAGTAGTTTTCTGCTGTCCACAGCTAACCAGCAAGAGATATCAGCACTGGATAACAAGGTACTATATATCCGACAGGCACGTAGGGGTGCATTTACTAAGGGGTCATGCCAGTATCCCGCGCTATCAAAATCCACTGTACAAGCGAACTAGGCAACATGCAATCTATGTGGGGGAATAAATGTAAGAACTTTCCGATGAGCGCGTTACAAGAGTTACACTGCACAGCATGTAGAATAGTCATCCGGATAAAGGGTCTAATTCAACATGGATCACTGTTCAGAGAATTTGAGTGATTATGGAACGACTGCTCATGCGTAGCATTCGCATTGCGCACGCGGGAGGGGTAATAGCAGCAGAAATTCCGTACAGATCGTAATTGCAATGTAGCCGCTGTTTGACTGGCAGGAAGCCGGTGTTTCGGGGTGGAAACCTGCTGTGCCCGGGCGTTTTGGGGGAGGATCCCTGACGTCAGCGCAGACCACTTCCAGACCGTCTCAGTCACAGATTAGCGGTAGTCTCAGACCGGCTCACATTTGATTAGACGGCAAAGACTCTTCGATGTTCTGGGAATTGCATATGCATCTGCGAGTGGATAGCGATCTGCGCTGCATTCGCAGTTTTGCGCGGTGCAATTTTCTTCCTGTCGGGGTGGCGCATTTCTACTCGCAGACAACCGCAATTTCTCACAATATGGATATGGGCTGAATCAGGCGCATTGTGTAGAGTGACTCAGTATCCAGGGAAAGCTCCTGTGTATGGTAATGACGGGGCTGGGCGGATGGTAAGGGTGAAAGACAGCCATTCTTACCCCTTATGAGGGCATTATCCTGCTAGATTCTGCACGGTGTATGCACAGACCGGTGTCTCCGGGCTACACACCGGCAGCTGGCAGGCGTAGCGGCTGTTACATGCGGTAGCAGGAGGAGTCCTGCACTGCCGTGAACTGGGGTGGCTCCCAATGACGTCACACAGTGGAGTAATCAGGAGCCCTCTGAAGAAACGGCCTGACACACGGGGCAGAGAAACGCGTTAGATCTCCTTTCTGGGTGCCCCGGGACCTGTCAGTGCGGCTCCTGCTTACTCCACTGTGTGACTTCATTGGCAGCCAGGACTCCTGCAGTACTCCTACCCACATATAGAAGATCTGGAAGAAGTGTCTGTCCACCGTGTGCCCACTCTCCCCTTCCCTTGTGTGAAATAGGGTCAGCTCCTCACTGTGCTCATGGGTCTGTGATGCCCAAATTCTTCATTTCTGACCTTAGATCCATGAGACGATCGAATCAATTAATCAACTGAAGATCCAGCGAGATTTCATGCTGAGCTTCTCTAGAGATCCAAAGGGATATATCCAGGACTGGCTGCTCTCTCAGAGCCGAGACCTGAAGGTAATGACCCAGAGACGTGGCATAACGCGCGCCAGCCTCCCATGTGTCCCTCTCTCCACTGTCACACATCCCAGCCGCCTCCCATGTGTCCCTCTCTCCACTGTCACACATCCCAGCCGCCTCCCATATGTCCCTCTCTCCACTGTCACACATCCCAGCCGCCTCCCATATGTCCCTCTCTCCACTGTCACACATCCCAGCCTCCTCCCGTCATCCTCTGTGTCCTCTCTCCACTGTCACACATCCCAGCCGCCGCCCGTCATCCTCTGTGTCCTCTCTCCACTGTCACACATCCCAGCCGCCTCCCGTCATCCTCTGTGTCCTCTCTCCACTGTCACACATCCCAGCCGCCTCCCATGTGTCCCTCTCTCCACTGTCACACATCCCAGCCGCCTCCTGTCATCCTCTGTGTCCCTCTCTAGACTGTCACACATCCCAGCCACCTCCCGTCATCCTCTGTGTCCTCTCTCCACTGTCACACATCCCAGCCACCTCCCATGTGTCCCTCTCTCCACTGTCACACATCCCAGCCGCCTCCCGTCATCCTGTGTCCTCTCTCCACTGTCACTCATCCCAGCCGCCTCCCATGTGTCCCTCTCTCCACTGTCACACATCCCAGCCGCCTCCCATGTGTCCCTCTCTCCACTGTCACACATCCCAGCCGCCTCCCATGTGTCCCTCTCTCCACTGTCACACATCCCAGCCGCCTCCCATGTGTCCCTCTCTCCACTGTCACACATCCCAGCCGCCTCCCATGTGTCCCTCTCTCCACTGTCACACATCCCAGCCGCCTCCCATGTGTCCCTCTCTCCACTGTCACACATCCCAGCCTCCTCCCGTCATCCTCTGTGTCCTCTCTCCACTGTCACACATCCCAGCCGCCGCCCGTCATCCTCTGTATCCTCTCTCCACTGTCACACATCCCAGCCTCCTCCCGTCATCCTCTGTGTCCTCTCTCCATTGTCACACATCCCAGCCACCTCCCGTCATCCTCTGTGTCCTCTCTCCACTGTCACACATCCCAGCCTCCTCCCGTCATCTTCTGTGTCCCTCACTCCACTGTCACACATCCCAGCCGCCTCCCGTCATCTTCTGTGTCCTCTCTCCACTGTCACACATCCCAGCCGCCTCCCGTCATCTTCTGTGTCCCTCACTCCACTGTCACACATCCCAGCCGCCTCCCGTCATCTTCTGTGTCCCTCACTCCACTGTCACACATCCCAGCCGCCTCCCGTCATCCTCTGTGTCCTCTCTCCACTGTCACACATCCCAGCCGCCTCCCGTCATCTTCTGTGTCCCTCACTCCACTGTCACACATCCCAGCCGCCTCCCATGTGTCCCTCTCTCCACTGTCACACATCCCAGCCACCTCCCGTCATCCTCTGTGTCCTCTCTCCACTATCACACATCCCAGCCGCCTCCCGTCATCTTCTGTGTCCCTCTCTCCACTGTCACACATCCCAGCCGCCACCCGTCATCCTCTGTGTTCTCTCTCCACTGTCACACATCCCAGCCGCCACCCGTCATCCTCTGTGTCCTCTCTCCACTGTCACACATCCCAGCCTCCTCCCGTCATCCTCTGTATCCTCTCTCCACTGTCACACATCCCAGCCTCCTCCCGTCATCCTGTGTCCTCTCTCCACTGTCACACATCCCAGCCGCCTCCCGTCATCCTCTGTGTCCCTCTCTCCACTGTCACACATCCCAGCCGCCTCCCGTCATCCTCTGTGTCCCTCTCTCCACTGTCACACATCCCAGCCGCCTTCCGTCATCCTCTGTGTCCTCTCTCCACTGTCACACATCCCAGCCGCCTCATGTCATCCTCTGTGTCCTCTCTCCACTGTCACACATCCCAGCCTCCTCCCGTCATCCTCTGTGTCCTCTCTCCACTGTCACACATCCCAGCCTCCTCCCGTCATCCTCTGTGTCCCTCTCTCCACTGTCACACATCCCAGCCGCCTCCTGTCATCCTCTGTGTCCCTCTCTAGACTGTCACACATCCCAGCCACCTCCCGTCATCCTCTGTGTCCTCTCTCCACTGTCACACATCCCAGCCTCCTCCCATGTGTCCCTCTCTCCACTGTCACACATCCCAGCCGCCTCCCGTCATCCTCTGTGTCCTCACTCCACTGTCACACATCCCAGCCGCCTCCCGTCATCCTGTGTCCTCTCTCCACTGTCACTCATCCCAGCCGCCTCCCATGTGTCCCTCTCTCCACTGTCACACATCCCAGCCGCCTCCCATGTGTCCCTCTCTCCACTGTCACACATCCCTGCCGCCTCCCATGTGTCCCTCTCTCCACTGTCACACATCCCAGCCGCCTCCCATGTGTCCCTCTCTCCACTGTCACACATCCCAGCCGCCTCCCATGTGTCCCTCTCTCCACTGTCACACATCCCAGCCGCCTCCCATGTGTCCCTCTCTCCACTGTCACACATCCCAGCCACCTCCCGTCATCCTCTGTGTCCTCTCTCCACTGTCACACATCCCAGCCGCCACCCGTCATCCTCTGTGTCCTCTCTCCACTGTCACACATCCCAGCCGCCTCCCGTCATCTTCTGTGTCCCTCACTCCACTGTCACACATCCCAGCCGCCTCCCGTCATCTTCTGTGTCCCTCACTCCACTGTCACACATCCCAGCCGCCTCCCGTCATCCTCTGTGTCCTCTCTCCACTGTCACACATCCCAGCCGCCTCCCGTCATCTTCTGTGTCCCTCACTCCACTGTCACACATCCCAGCCGCCTCCCATGTGTCCCTCTCTCCACTGTCACACATCCCAGCCACCTCCCGTCATCCTCTGTGACCTCTCTCCACTATCACACATCCCAGCCGCCTCCCGTCATCTTCTGTGTCCCTCTCTCCACTGTCACACATCCCAGCCGCCTCCCGTCATCCTCTGTGTCCTCTCTCCACTGTCACACATCCCAGCCGCCACCCGTCATCCTCTGTGTTCTCTCTCCACTGTCACACATCCCAGCCGCCACCCGTCATCCTCTGTGTCCTCTCTCCACTGTCACACATCCCAGCCTCCTCCCGTCATCCTCTGTATCCTCTCTCCACTGTCACACATCCCAGCCTCCTCCCGTCATCCTGTGTCCTCTCTCCACTGTCACACATCCCAGCCGCCTCCCGTCATCCTCTGTGTCCCTCTCTCCACTGTCACACATCCCAGCCGCCTCCCGTCATCCTCTGTGTCCCTCTCTCCACTGTCACACATCCCAGCCGCCTTCCGTCATCCTCTGTGTCCTCTCTCCACTGTCACACATCCCAGCCGCCTCCTGTCATCCTCTGTGTCCTCTCTCCACTGTCACACATCCCAGCCTCCTCCCGTCATCCTCTGTGTCCCTCTCTCCACTGTCACACATCCCAGCCACCTCCCGTCATCCTCTGTGTCCTCTCTCCACTGTCACACATCCCAGCCGCCTCCCATGTGTCCCTCTCTCCACTGTCACACATCCCAGCCACCTCCCGTCATCCTCTGTGTCCTCTCTCCACTGTCACACATCCCAGCCGCCTCCCGTCATCTTCTGTGTCCCTCTCTCCACTGTCACACATCCCAGCCGCCTCCCGTCATCCTCTGTGTCCTCTCTCCACTGTCACACATCCCAGCCACCTCCCGTCATCCTCTGTGTCCTCTCTCCACTGTCACACATCCCAGCCGCCACCCGTCATCCTCTGTGTTCTCTCTCCACTGTCACACATCCCAGCCGCCACCCGTCATCCTCTGTGTCCTCTCTCCACTGTCACACATCCCAGCCTCCTCCCGTCATCCTCTGTGTCCTCTCTCCACTGTCACACATCCCAGCCTCCTCCCGTCATCCTCTGTATCCTCTCTCCACTGTCACACATCCCAGCCTCCTCCCGTCATCCTCTGTGTCCTCTCTCCACTGTCACACATCCCAGCCGCCTCCCGTCATCCTCTGTGTCCCTCTCTCCACTGTCACACATCCCAGCCGCCTCCCGTCATCCTCTGTGTCCCTCTCTCCACTGTCACACATCCCAGCCGCCTTCCGTCATCCTCTGTGTCCTCTCTCCACTGTCACACATCCCAGCCTCCTCCCGTCAGCTTCTGTGTCCTCTCTCCACTGTCACACATCCCAGCCACCTCCCATCATCCTCTGTGTCCCTCTCTCCACTGTCACACATCCCAGCCTCCTCCCGTCAGCTTCTGTGTCCCTCTCTCCACTGTCACACATCCCAGCCCCCTCCTGTCATCCTCTGTGTCCTCTCTCCACTGTCACACATCCCAGCCGCCTCCCCATCATCCTCTGTGTCCTCTCTCCACTGTCACACATCCCAGCCTCCTCCCCATCATCCTCTGTATCCTCTCTCCACTGTCACACATCCCAGCCTCCTCCCGTCATCCTCTGTGTCCTCTCTCCACTGTCACACATCCCAGCCTCCTCCCGTCATCCTCTGTGTCCTCTCTCCACTGTCACACATCCCAGCCTCCTCCCGTCATCCTCTGTGTCCTCTCTCCACTGTCACACATCCCAGCCGCCTCCCATCATCCTCTGTGTCCCTCTCTCCACTGTCACACATCCCAGCCGCCTCCCATCATCTTCTGTGTCCCTCTCTCCACTGTCACACATCCCAGCCACCTCCCGTCATCCTCTGTATCCTCTCTCCACTGTCACACATCCCAGCCGCCTCCCATCATCCTCTGTATCCTTTCTTTACTGTCACACATCCCAGCCGCCTCCCGTCATCCTCTGTGTCCTCTCTCCACTGTCACGCATCCCAGCCGCCACCCGTCATCCTCTGTGTACCTCACTCCACTGTCACACATCCCAGCCGCCTCCCGTCATCCTCTGTGTCCTCTAACCACTGTCACACCTCCCAGCCGCCTCCCGTCATCCTCTGTGTCCTCTCTCCACTGTCACACATCCCAGCCGCCTCCCGTCATCCTCTGTGTCCTCTAACCACTGTCACACCTCCCAGCCGCCTCCCGTCATCCTCTGTGTCCTCTCTCCACTGTCACACATCCCAGCCGCCTCCCGTCATCCTCTGTGTCCTCTAACCACTGTCACACATCCCAGCCTCCTCCCGTCATCCTCTGTGTCCCTCTCTCCATTGTCACACATCCCAGCCGCCTCCCGTCATCCTATGTGTCCTCTCTCCACTGTCACACATCCCAGCCGCCTCCCGTCATCCTCTGTGTCCTCTCTCCACTGTCACACATCCCAGCCGCCTACCGTCATCCTCTGTGTCCTCTCTACACTGTCACACATCCCAGCCGCCTCCCGTCATCCTCTGTGTCATTCTCTCCACTGTCACACATCCCAGCCGCCTCCCGTCATCCTCTGTGTCCCTATCTCCACTGTCACACATCCCAGCCACCTCCCGTCATCCTCTGTGTCCTCTCTCCACTGTCACACATCCCAGCTGCCTCCCGTCATCCTCTGTGTCCCTCTCTCCACTGTCACACATCCCAGCCGCCTCCCGTCATCCTCTGTGTCCCTCTCTCCACTGTCACACATCCCAGCCACCTCCCGTCATCCTCTGTGTCCTCTCTCTACTGTCACACATCCCAGCCGCCTCCCGTCATCCTCTGTGTCCTCTCTCCACTGTCACACATCCCAGCCGCCTCCCGTCATCCTCTGTGTCCTCTCTCCACTGTCACACATCCCAGCCGCCTCCCGTCATCCTCTGTGTCCCTCGCTCCGGTGTCACACATCCCAGCCTCCTCCCGTCATCTTCTGTGTCCCTCTCTCCACTGTCACACATCCCAGCCGCCTCCCGTCATCCTCTGTGTCCTCTAACCACTGTCACACCTCCCAGCCGCCTCCCGTCATCCTCTGTGTCCTCTCTCCACTGTCACACATCCCAGCCGCCTCCCGTCATCCTCTGTGTCCTCTAACCACTGTCACACATCCCAGCCACCTCCCGTCATCCTCTGTGTCCTCTCTCCACTGTCACACATCCCAGCCGCCTCCCGTCATCCTATGTGTCCTCTCTCCACTGTCACACATCCCAGCTGCCTCCCGTCATCCTCTGTGTCCTCTCTCCACTGTCACACATCCCAGCCGCCTCCCGTCATCCTCTGTGTCCCTCGCTCCATTGTCACACATCCCAGCCTCCTCCCGTCATCTTCTGTGTCCCTCTCTCCACTGTCACACATCCCAGCCGCCTCCCGTCATCCTCTGTGTCCTCTAACCACTGTCACACCTCCCAGCCGCCTCCCGTCATCCTCTGTGTCCTCTCTCCACTGTCACACATCCCAGCCGCCTCCCGTCATCCTCTGTGTCCTCTAACCACTGTCACACATCCCAGCCACCTCCCGTCATCCTCTGTGTCCTCTCTCCACTGTCACACATCCCAGCCGCCTCCCGTCATCCTATGTGTCCTCTCTCCACTGTCACACATCCCAGCCACCTCCCGTCATCCTCTGTGTCCTCTCTCCACTGTCACACATCCCAGCCGCCTCCCGTCATCCTCTGTGTCCTCTCTCCACTGTCACACATCCCAGCCGCCTCCCGTCATCTTCTGTGTCCCTCACTCCACTGTCACACATCCCAGCCGCCTCCCATGTGTCCCTCTCTCCACTGTCACACATCCCAGCCACCTCCCGTCATCCTCTGTGTCCTCTCTCCACTATCACACATCCCAGCCGCCTCCCGTCATCTTCTGTGTCCCTCTCTCCACTGTCACACATCCAAGCCGCCACCCGTCATCCTCTGTGTTCTCTCTCCACTGTCACACATCCCAGCCGCCACCCGTCATCCTCTGTGTCCTCTCTCCACTGTCACACATCCCAGCCTCCTCCCGTCATCCTCTGTATCCTCTCTCCACTGTCACACATCCCAGCCTCCTCCCGTCATCCTGTGTCCTCTCTCCACTGTCACACATCCCAGCCGCCTCCCGTCATCCTCTGTGTCCCTCTCTCCACTGTCACACATCCCAGCCGCCTCCCGTCATCCTCTGTGTCCCTCTCTCCACTGTCACACATCCCAGCCGCCTTCCGTCATCCTCTGTGTCCTCTCTCCACTGTCACACATCCCAGCCGCCTCATGTCATCCTCTGTGTCCTCTCTCCACTGTCACACATCCCAGCCTCCTCCCGTCATCCTCTGTGTCCTCTCTCCACTGTCACACATCCCAGCCTCCTCCCGTCATCCTCTGTGTCCCTCTCTCCACTGTCACACATCCCAGCCGCCTCCTGTCATCCTCTGTGTCCTCTCTCCACTGTCACACATCCCAGCCTCCTCCCATGTGTCCCTCTCTCCACTGTCACACATCCCAGCCGCCTCCCGTCATCCTCTGTGTCCTCACTCCACTGTCACACATCCCAGCCGCCTCCCGTCATCCTGTGTCCTCTCTCCACTGTCACTCATCCCAGCCGCCTCCCATGTGTCCCTCTCTCCACTGTCACACATCCCAGCCGCCTCCCATGTGTCCCTCTCTCCACTGTCACACATCCCTGCCGCCTCCCATGTGTCCCTCTCTCCACTGTCACACATCCCAGCCGCCTCCCATGTGTCCCTCTCTCCACTGTCACACATCCCAGCCGCCTCCCATGTGTCCCTCTCTCCACTGTCACACATCCCAGCCGCCTCCCATGTGTCCCTCTCTCCACTGTCACACATCCCAGCCGCCTCCCATGTGTCCCTCTCTCCACTGTCACACATCCCAGCCTCCTCCCGTCATCCTCTGTGTCCTCTCTCCACTGTCACACATCCCAGCCGCCGCCCGTCATCCTCTGTATCCTCTCCACTGTCACACATCCCAGCCTCCTCCCGTCATCCTCTGTGTCCTCTCTCCATTGTCACACATCCCAGCCACCTCCCGTCATCCTCTGTGTCCTCTCTCCACTGTCACACATCCCAGCCGCCACCCGTCATCCTCTGTGTCCTCTCTCCACTGTCACACATCCCAGCCGCCTCCCGTCATCTTCTGTGTCCCTCACTCCACTGTCACACATCCCAGCCGCCTCCCGTCATCTTCTGTGTCCCTCACTCCACTGTCACACATCCCAGCCGCCTCCCGTCATCCTCTGTGTCCTCTCTCCACTGTCACACATCCCAGCCGCCTCCCGTCATCTTCTGTGTCCCTCACTCCACTGTCACACATCCCAGCCGCCTCCCATGTGTCCCTCTCTCCACTGTCACACATCCCAGCCACCTCCCGTCATCCTCTGTGACCTCTCTCCACTATCACACATCCCAGCCGCCTCCCGTCATCTTCTGTGTCCCTCTCTCCACTGTCACACATCCCAGCCGCCTCCCGTCATCCTCTGTGTCCTCTCTCCACTGTCACACATCCCAGCCGCCACCCGTCATCCTCTGTGTTCTCTCTCCACTGTCACACATCCCAGCCGCCACCCGTCATCCTCTGTGTCCTCTCTCCACTGTCACACATCCCAGCCTCCTCCCGTCATCCTCTGTATCCTCTCTCCACTGTCACACATCCCAGCCTCCTCCCGTCATCCTGTGTCCTCTCTCCACTGTCACACATCCCAGCCGCCTCCCGTCATCCTCTGTGTCCCTCTCTCCACTGTCACACATCCCAGCCGCCTCCCGTCATCCTCTGTGTCCCTCTCTCCACTGTCACACATCCCAGCCGCCTTCCGTCATCCTCTGTGTCCTCTCTCCACTGTCACACATCCCAGCCGCCTCCTGTCATCCTCTGTGTCCTCTCTCCACTGTCACACATCCCAGCCTCCTCCCGTCATCCTCTGTGTCCTCTCTCCACTGTCACACATCCCAGCCTCCTCCCGTCATCCTCTGTGTCCCTCTCTCCACTGTCACACATCCCAGCCACCTCCCGTCATCCTCTGTGTCCTCTCTCCACTGTCACACATCCCAGCCGCCTCCCATGTGTCCCTCTCTCCACTGTCACACATCCCAGCCACCTCCCGTCATCCTCTGTGTCCTCTCTCCACTGTCACACATCCCAGCCGCCTCCCGTCATCTTCTGTGTCCCTCTCTCCACTGTCACACATCCCAGCCGCCTCCCGTCATCCTCTGTGTCCTCTCTCCACTGTCACACATCCCAGCCACCTCCCGTCATCCTCTGTGTCCTCTCTCCACTGTCACACATCCCAGCCGCCACCCGTCATCCTCTGTGTTCTCTCTCCACTGTCACACATCCCAGCCGCCACCCGTCATCCTCTGTGTCCTCTCTCCACTGTCACACATCCCAGCCGCCTCCCGTCATCCTCTGTGTCCCTCTCTCCACTGTCACACATCCCAGCCGCCTTCCGTCATCCTCTGTGTCCTCTCTCCACTGTCACACATCCCAGCCGCCTCCTGTCATCCTCTGTGTCCTCTCTCCACTGTCACACATCCCAGCCTCCTCCCGTCAGCTTCTGTGTCCCTCTCTCCACTGTCACACATCCCAGCCGCCTCCTGTCATCCTCTGTGTCCTCTCTCCACTGTCACACATCCCAGCCTCCTCCCGTCAGCTTCTGTGTCCTCTCTCCACTGTCACACATCCCAGCCACCTCCCATCATCCTCTGTGTCCCTCTCTCCACTGTCACACATCCCAGCCTCCTCCCGTCAGCTTCTGTGTCCCTCTCTCCACTGTCACACATCCCAGCCCCCTCCTGTCATCCTCTGTGTCCTCTCTCCACTGTCACACATCCCAGCCTCCTCCCGTCATCCTCTGTGTCCTCTCTCCACTGTCACACATCCCAGCCTCCTCCCCATCATCCTCTGTATCCTCTCTCCACTGTCACACATCCCAGCCTCCTCCCGTCATCCTCTGTGTCCTCTCTCCACTGTCACACATCCCAGCCGCCTCCCCATCATCCTCTGTGTCCTCTCTCCACTGTCACACATCCCAGCCTCCTCCCCATCATCCTCTGTATCCTCTCTCCACTGTCACACATCCCAGCCTCCTCCCGTCATCCTCTGTGTCCTCTCTCCACTGTCACACATCCCAGCCTCCTCCCGTCATCCTCTGTGTCCTCTCTCCACTGTCACACATCCCAGCCTCCTCCCGTCATCCTCTGTGTCCTCTCTCCACTGTCACACATCCCAGCCTCCTCCCCATCATCCTCTGTGTCCCTCTCTCCACTGTCACACATCCCAGCCGCCTCCCATCATCCTCTGTGTCCCTCTCTCCACTGTCACACATCCCAGCCGCCTCCCATCATCTTCTGTGTCCCTCTCTCCACTGTCACACATCCCAGCCACCTCCCGTCATCCTCTGTATCCTCTCTCCACTGTCACACATCCCAGCCGCCTCCCATCATCCTCTGTATCCTTTCTTTACTGTCACACATCCCAGCCGCCTCCCGTCATCCTCTGTGTCCTCTCTCCACTGTCACGCATCCCAGCCGCCACCCGTCATCCTCTGTGTACCTCACTCCACTGTCACACATCCCAGCCGCCTCCCGTCATCCTCTGTGTCCTCTAACCACTGTCACACCTCCCAGCCGCCTCCCGTCATCCTCTGTGTCCTCTCTCCACTGTCACACATCCCAGCCGCCTCCCGTCATCCTCTGTGTCCTCTAACCACTGTCACACCTCCCAGCCGCCTCCCGTCATCCTCTGTGTCCTCTCTCCACTGTCACACATCCCAGCCGCCTCCCGTCATCCTCTGTGTCCTCTAACCACTGTCACACATCCCAGCCTCCTCCCGTCATCCTCTGTGTCCCTCTCTCCATTGTCACACATCCCAGCCGCCTCCCGTCATCCTATGTGTCCTCTCTCCACTGTCACACATCCCAGCCGCCTCCCGTCATCCTATGTGTCCTCTCTCCACTGTCACACATCCCAGCCTCCTCCCGTCATCCTCTGTGTCCTCTCTCCACTGTCACACATCCCAGCCGCCTCCCGTCATCCTTTGTGTCCCTCTCTCCACTGTCACACATCCCAGCCGTCTCCTGTCATCCTCTGTGTCCCTCTCTCCACTGTCAGACATCCCAGCCGCCTCCCGTCATCCTTTGTGTCCCTCTCTCCACTGTCACACATCCCAGCCGTCTCCTGTCATCCTCTTGTCCTCTCTCCACTGTCACACATCCCAGCCTCCTCCCGTCATCTTCTGTGTCCCTCTCTCCACTGTCACACATCCCATCTGCCTCCCGTCATCCTCTATGTCCTCTCTCCACTGTCACACATCCCAGCCGCCTCCCGTCATCCTCTGTGTCCTCTCTACACTGTCACACATCCCAGCCGCCTCCCGTCATCCTCTGTGTCATTCTCTCCACTGTCACACATCCCAGCCGCCTCCCGTCATCCTCTGTGTCCCTATCTCCACTGTCACACATCCCAGCCACCTCCCGTCATCCTCTGTGTCCTCTCTCCACTGTCACACATCCCAGCTGCCTCCCGTCATCCTCTGTGTCCCTCTCTCCACTGTCACACATCCCAGCCGCCTCCCGTCATCCTCTGTGTCCCTCTCTCCACTGTCACACATCCCAGCCACCTCCCGTCATCCTCTGTGTCCTCTCTCTACTGTCACACATCCCAGCCGCCTCCCGTCATCCTCTGTGTCCTCTCTCCACTGTCACACATCCCAGCCGCCTCCCGTCATCCTCTGTGTCCTCTCTCCACTGTCACACATCCCAGCCGCCTCCCGTCATCCTCTGTGTCCCTCGCTCCATTGTCACACATCCCAGCCTCCTCCCGTCATCTTCTGTGTCCCTCTCTCCACTGTCACACATCCCAGCCGCCTCCCGTCATCCTCTGTGTCCTCTAACCACTGTCACACCTCCCAGCCGCCTCCCGTCATCCTCTGTGTCCTCTCTCCACTGTCACACATCCCAGCCGCCTCCCGTCATCCTCTGTGTCCTCTAACCACTGTCACACATCCCAGCCACCTCCCGTCATCCTCTGTGTCCTCTCTCCACTGTCACACATCCCAGCCGCCTCCCGTCATCCTATGTGTCCTCTCTCCACTGTCACACATCCCAGCTGCCTCCCGTCATCCTCTGTGTCCTCTCTCCACTGTCACACATCCCAGCCGCCTCCTGTCATCCTCTGTGTCCTCTCTCCACTGTCACACATCCCAGCCGCCTCCCGTCATCCTCTGTGTCCTCTCTCCACTGTCACACATCCCAGCCGCCTCCCGTCATCCTCTGTGTCCCTCACTCCATTGTCACACATCCCAGCCTCCTCCCGTCATCCTCTGTGTCCTCTCTCCACTGTCACACATCCTAGCCGCCTCCCGTCATCCTCTGTGTCCTCTCTCCACTGTCACACATACCAGCCACCTCCCGTCATCCTCTGTGTCCTCTCTTTACTGTCACACATCCCAGCCACCTCCCGTCATCCTCTGTGTCCTCTCTTTACTGTCACACATCCCATCCGCCTCCCGTCATCCTCTGTATCCTCTCTCCACTGTCACACATCCCAGCCACCTCCCGTCATCCTCTGTATCCTCTCTCCACTGTCACACATCCCAGCCTCCTCCCGTCATCCTCTGTGTCCCTCTGTCCATTGTCACACATCCCAGCCTCCTCCCGTCATCCTCTGTGTCCTCTCTCCACTATCACACATCCCAGCCGACTCCCGTCATCCTCTGTGTCTTCTCTCCACTGTCACACATCCCAGCCACCTCCCGTCATCCTATGTGTCCTCTCTTCACTGTCACACATCCCAGCCGCCTCCCGTCATCCTCTGTGTCCCTCTCTCCACTGTCACACATCCCAGCCGCCTCCCGTCATCCTTTGTGTCCCTCTCTCCACTGTCACACATCCCAGCCGTCTCCTGTCATCCTCTTGTCCTCTCTCCACTGTCACACATCCCAGCCTCCTCCCGTCATCTTCTGTGTCCCTCTCTCCACTGTCACACATCCCATCTGCCTCCCGTCATCCTCTATGTCCTCTCTCCACTGTCACACATCCCAGCCGCCTCCCGTCATCCTCTGTGTCCTCTCTACACTGTCACACATCCCAGCCGCCTCCCGTCATCCTCTGTGTCATTCTCTCCACTGTCACACATCCCAGCCGCCTCCCGTCATCCTCTGTGTCCCTATCTCCACTGTCACACATCCCAGCCACCTCCCGTCATCCTCTGTGTCCTCTCTCCACTGTCACACATCCCAGCTGCCTCCCGTCATCCTCTGTGTCCCTCTCTCCACTGTCACACATCCCAGCCGCCTCCCGTCATCCTCTGTGTCCCTCTCTCCACTGTCACACATCCCAGCCACCTCCCGTCATCCTCTGTGTCCTCTCTCTACTGTCACACATCCCAGCCGCCTCCCGTCATCCTCTGTGTCCTCTCTCCACTGTCACACATCCCAGCCGCCTCCCGTCATCCTCTGTGTCCTCTCTCCACTGTCACACATCCCAGCCGCCTCCCGTCATCCTCTGTGTCCCTCGCTCCATTGTCACACATCCCAGCCTCCTCCCGTCATCTTCTGTGTCCCTCTCTCCACTGTCACACATCCCAGCCGCCTCCCGTCATCCTCTGTGTCCTCTAACCACTGTCACACCTCCCAGCCGCCTCCCGTCATCCTCTGTGTCCTCTCTCCACTGTCACACATCCCAGCCGCCTCCCGTCATCCTCTGTGTCCTCTAACCACTGTCACACATCCCAGCCACCTCCCGTCATCCTCTGTGTCCTCTCTCCACTGTCGCACATCCCAGCCGCCTCCCGTCATCCTATGTGTCCTCTCTCCACTGTCACACATCCCAGCTGCCTCCCGTCATCCTCTGTGTCCTCTCTCCACTGTCACACATCCCAGCCTCCTCCCGTCATCCTCTGTGTCCCTCTCTCCATTGTCACACATCCCAGCCGCCTCCCGTCATCCTCTGTGTCCTCTCTCCACTGTCACACATCCCAGCCGCCTCCCGTCATCCTCTGTGTCCTCTCTCCACTGTCACACATCCCAGCCGCCTCCCGTCATCCTCTGTGTCCTCTCTCCACTGTCACACATCCCAGCCTCCTCCCCATCATCCTCTGTATCCTCTCTCCACTGTCACACATCCCAGCCTCCTCCCGTCATCCTCTGTGTCCTCTCTCCACTGTCACACATCCCAGCCGCCACCCGTCATCCTCTGTGTCCTCTCTCCACTGTCACACATCCCAGCCTCCTCCCGTCATCCTCTGTGTCCTCTCTCCACTGTCACACATCCCAGCCTCCTCCCGTCATCCTCTGTATCCTCTCTCCACTGTCACACATCCCAGCCTCCTCCCGTCATCCTCTGTGTCCTCTCTCCACTGTCACACATCCCAGCCGCCTCCCGTCATCCTCTGTGTCCCTCTCTCCACTGTCACACATCCCAGCCGCCTCCCGTCATCCTCTGTGTCCCTCTCTCCACTGTCACACATCCCAGCCGCCTCCCGTCATCCTCTGTGTCCTCTAACCACTGTCACACCTCCCAGCCGCCTCCCGTCATCCTCTGTGTCCTCTCTCCACTGTCACACATCCCAGCCGCCTCCCGTCATCCTCTGTGTCCTCTAACCACTGTCACACATTACAGCCACCTCCCGTCATCCTCTGTGTCCTCTCTCCACTGTCACACATCCCAGCCGCCTCCCGTCATCCTATGTGTCCTCTCTCCACTGTCACACATCCCAGCCGCCTCCCGTCATCCTCTGTGTCCTCTCTCCACTGTCACACATCCCAGCCTCCTCCCGTCATCCTCTGTGTCCCTCTCTCCATTGTCACACATCCCAGCCGCCTCCCGTCATCCTCTGTGTCCTCTCTCCACTGTCACACATCCCAGCCGCCTCCCGTCATCCTCTGTGTCCTCTCTCCACTGTCACACATCCCAGCCGCCTCCCGTCATCCTCTGTGTCCTCTCTCCACTGTCACACATCCCAGCCTCCTCCCCATCATCCTCTGTATCCTCTCTCCACTGTCACACATCCCAGCCTCCTCCCGTCATCCTCTGTGTCCTCTCTCCACTGTCACACATCCCAGCCGCCACCCGTCATCCTCTGTGTCCTCTCTCCACTGTCACACATCCCAGCCTCCTCCCGTCATCCTCTGTGTCCTCTCTCCACTGTCACACATCCCAGCCTCCTCCCGTCATCCTCTGTATCCTCTCTCCACTGTCACACATCCCAGCCACCTCCCGTCATCCTCTGTGTCCTCTCTCCACTGTCACACATCCCAGCCGCCTCCCGTCATCCTCTGTGTCCCTCTCTCCACTGTCACACATCCCAGCCGCCTCCCGTCATCATCTGTGTCCCTCTCTCCACTGTCACACATCCCAGCCGCCTCCCGTCATCCTCTGTGTCCCTCTCTCCACTGTCACACATCCCAGCCTCCTCCCGTCAGCTTCTGTGTCCCTCTCTCCACTGTCACACATCCCAGCCGCCTCCTGTCATCCTCTGTGTCCTCTCTCCACTGTCACACATCCCAGCCTCCTCCCGTCATCCTCTGTGTCCTCTCTCCACTGTCACACATCCCAGCCTCCTCCCCATCATCCTCTGTATACTCTCTCCACTGTCACACATCCCAGCCTCCTCCCGTCATCCTCTGTGTCCTCTCTCCACTGTCACACATCCCAGCCGCCTCCCCATCATCCTCTGTGTCCTCTCTCCACTGTCACACATCCCAGCCTCCTCCCCATCATCCTCTGTATCCTCTCTCCACTGTCACACATCCCAGCCTCCTCCCGTCATCCTCTGTGTCCTCTCTCCACTGTCACACATCCCAGCCGCCTCCCGTCATCCTCTGTGTCCCTCTCTCCACTGTCGCACATCCCAGCCTCCTCCCGTCATCCTCTGTGTCCTCTCCCCACTGTCACACATCCCAGCCTCCTCCCGTCATCCTCTGTGTCCTCTCTCCACTGTCACACATCCCAGCCTCCTCCCCATCATCCTCTGTGTCCCTCTCTCCACTGTCACACATCCCAGCCGCCTCCCATCATCCTCTGTGTCCCTCTCTCCACTGTCACACATCCCAGCCGCCTCCCATCATCTTCTGTGTCCCTCTCTCCACTGTCACACATCCCAGCCACCTCCCGTCATCCTCTGTATCCTCTCTCCACTGTCACACATCCCAGCCGCCTCCCATCATCCTCTGTATCCTTTCTTTACTGTCACACATCCCAGCCGCCTCCCGTCATCCTCTGTGTCCTCACTCCACTGTCACGCATCCCAGCCGCCACCCGTCATCCTCTGTGTACCTCACTCCACTGTCACACATCCCAGCCGCCTCCCGTCATCCTCTGTGTCCTCTAACCACTGTCACACCTCCCAGCCGCCTCCCGTCATCCTCTGTGTCCTCTCTCCACTGTCACACATCCCAGCCGCCTCCCGTCATCCTCTGTGTCCTCTAACCACTGTCACACCTCCCAGCCGCCTCCCGTCATCCTCTGTGTCCTCTCTCCACTGTCACACATCCCAGCCGCCTCCCGTCATCCTCTGTGTCCTCTAACCACTGTCACACATCCCAGCCACCTCCCGTCATCCTCTGTGTCCTCTCTCCACTGTCACACATCCCAGCCGCCTCCCGTCATCCTATGTGTCCTCTCTCCACTGTCACACATCCCAGCCGCCTCCCGTCATCCTCTGTGTCCTCTCTCCACTGTCACACATCCCAGCCGCCTCCCGTCATCCTCTGTGTCCTCTCTACACTGTCACACATCCCAGCCGCCTCCCGTCATCCTCTGTGTCATTCTCTCCACTGTCACACATCCCAGCCGCCTCCCGTCATCCTCTGTGTCCCTATCTCCACTGTCACACATCCCAGCCACCTCCCGTCATCCTCTGTGTCCTCTCTCCACTGTCACACATCCCAGCTGCCTCCCGTCATCCTCTGTGTCCCTCTCTCCACTGTCACACATCCCAGCCGCCTCCCGTCATTCTCTGTGTCCCTCTCTCCACTGTCACACATCCCAGCCACCTCCCGTCATCCTCTGTGTCCTCTCTCTACTGTCACACATCCCAGCCGCCTCCTGTCATCCTCTGTGTCCTCTCTCCACTGTCACACATCCCAGCCGCCTCCCGTCATCCTCTGTGTCCTCTCTCCACTGTCACACATCCCAGCCGCCTCCCGTCATCCTCTGTGTCCCTCACTCCATTGTCACACATCCCAGCCTCCTCCCGTCATCTTCTGTGTCCCTCTCTCCACTGTCACACATCCCAGCCGCCTCCCATCATCCTCTGTGTCCCTCTCTCCACTGTCACACATCCCAGCCGCCTCCCGTCATCCTCTGTGTCCTCTCTCCACTGTCACACATCCCAGCCGCCTCCCGTCATCCTGTGTCCTCTCTCCACTGTCACACATCCCAGCCGCCTCCCGTCATCCTCTGTGTCCCTCACTCCATTGTCACACATCCCAGCCTCCTCCCGTCATCTTCTGTGTCCCTCTCTCCACTGTCACACATCCCAGCCGCCTCCCATCATCCTCTGTGTCCCTCTCTCCACTGTCACACATCCCAGCCCCCTCCCGTCATCCTCTGTGTCCTCTCTCCACTGTCACACATCCTAGCCGCCTCCCGTCATCCTCTGTGTCCTCTCTCCACTGTCACACATACCAGCCACCTCCCGTCATCCTCTGCGTCCTCTCTCCACTGTCACACATCCCAGCCTTCTCCCATCATCCTCTGTGTCCTCTCTCCACTGTCACACACCCCAGCCGCCTCCCATCATCCTCTGCGTCCTCTCTCCACTGTCACACATCCCAGGCTTCTCCCGTCATCCTCTGTGTCCTTCTCTCCACTGTCACACATCCCAGCCTCCTCCCGTCATCCACTGCGTTCTCTCTCCACTGTCACACATCCCAGCCGCCTCCCCATCATCCTCTGTGTCCCTCTCTCCACTGTCACACATCCCAGCCGCCTCCCCATCATCCTCTGTGTCCCTCTCTCCACTGTTACACATCCCAGCCACCTCCCGTCATCCTCTGTGTCCTTCTCTCCGCTGTCACACATCCCATCCGCCTCCCGTCATCCTCTGTATCCTCTCTCCACTGTCACACATCCCAGCCACCTCCCGTCATCCTCTGTATCCTCTCTCCACTGTCACACATCCCAGCCTCCTCCCGTCATCCTCTGTGTCCCTCTGTCCATTGTCACACATCCCAGCCTCCTCCCGTCATCCTCTGTGTCCTCTCTCCACTATCACACATCCCAGCCGACTCCCGTCATCCTCTGTGTCTTCTCTCCACTGTCACACATCCCAGCCACCTCCCGTCATCCTATGTGTCCTCTCTTCACTGTCACACATCCCAGCCGCCTCCCGTCATCCTTTGTGTCCCTCTCTCCACTGTCACACATCCCAGCCGTCTCCTGTCATCCTTTGTGTCCCTCTCTCCACTGTCACACATCCCAGCCGCCTCCCGTCATCCTCTGTGTCCCTCTCTCCACTGTCACACATCCCAGCCGCCTCCCGTCATCCTTTGTGTCCCTCTCTCCACTGTCACACATCCCAGCCGTCTCCTGTCATCCTCTTGTCCTCTCTCCACTGTCACACATCCCAGCCTCCTCCCGTCATCTTCTGTGTCCCTCTCTCCACTGTCACACATCCCATCTGCCTCCCGTCATCCTCTATGTCCTCTCTCCACTGTCACACATCCCAGCCGCCTCCCGTCATCCTCTGTGTCCTCTCTCCACTGTCACACATCCCAGCCGCCTCCCGTCATCCTCTGTGTCTCTCACTCCATTATCACACATCCCAGCCTCCTCCCGTCATCTTCTGTGTCCCTCTCTCCACTGTCACACATCCCAGCCACCTCCCATCATCCTCTGTGTCCCTCTCTCCACTGTCACACATCCCAGCCGCCTCCCGTCATCCTCTGTGTCCTCTCTCCACTGTCACACATCCCAGCCGCCTCCCGTCATCCTCTGTGTCCTCTCTCCACTGTCACACATCCCAGCCGCCTCCCGTCATCCTCTGTGTCCTCTCTCCACTGTCACACACCCCAGCCGCCTCCCATCATCCTCTGCGTCCTCTCTCCACTGTCACACATCCCAGCCGCCTCCCGTCATCCTCTGTGTCCTCTCTCCACTGTCACACATCCCAGCCACCTCCCGTCATCCTCTGTGTTCTTCTCTCCACTGTCACACATCCCAGCCTCCTCCCGTCATCCACTGCGTCCTCTCTCCACTGTCACACATCCCAGCCGCCTCCCGTCATCCTCTGTGTCCTCTCTCCACTGTCACACATCCCAGCCGCCTCCCGTCATCCTCTGTGTCTTCTCTCCACTGTCACACATCCCAGACTCCTCCCGTCATCCTCTGTGTCCTCTCTCCATTGTCACACATCCCAGGCTCCTCCCGTCATCCTCTGTGTCCTCTCTTCACTGTCACACATCCCAGCCGCCTACCGTCATCCTCTGTGTCCCTCTCTCCACTGTCACACATCCCAGCCATCTCCTGTCATCCTCTGTGTCCTCTCTCCACTGTCACACATCCCAGCCTCCTCCCGTCATCTTCTGTGTCCCTCTCTCCACTGTCATACATCCCATCCGCCTCCCGTCATCCTCTGCGTCCTCTCTCCACTGTCACACACCCCAGCCGCCTCCCATCATCCTCTGCGTCCTCTCTCCACTGTCACACATCCCAGCCGCCTCCCGTCATCCTCTGTGTCCTTTCTCCACTGTCACACATCCCAGCCACCTCCCGTCATCCTCTGTGTCCTTCTCTCCACTTTCACACATCCCAGCCTCCTCCCGTCATCCTCTGCGTCCTCTCTCCACTGTCACACATCCCAGCCTCCTCCCGTCATCCTCTGTGTCTTCTCTCCACTGTCACACATCCCAGACTCCTCCCGTCATCCTCTGTGTCCTCTCTCCACTGTCACACATCCCAGGCTCCTCCCGTCATCCTCTGTGTCCTCTCTTCACTGTCACACATCCCAGCCGCCTACCGTCATCCTCTGTGTCCCTCTCTCCACTGGCACACATCCCAGCCGCCTCCCGTCATCCTCTGTGTCCCTCTCTCCACTGTCACACATCCCAGCCATCTCCTGTCATCCTCTGTGTCCTCTCTCCACTGTCACACATCCCAGCCTCCTCCCGTCATCTTCTGTGTCCCTCGCTCCACTGTCATACATCCCATCCGCCTCCCGTCATCCTCTGTGTCCTCTCTCCACTGTCACACATCCCAGCCACCTCCCGTCATCCTATGTGTCCCTCACTCCATTGTCACACATCCCAGCCTCCTCCCGTCATCTTCTGTGTCCCTCTCTCCACTGTCACACATCCCAGCCACCTCCCATCATCCTCTGTGTCCCTCTCTCCACTGTCACACATCCCAGCCGCCTCCCGTCATCCTCTGTGTTCTCTCTCCACTGTCACACATCCCAGCCTCCTCCCGTCATCCTCTGTGTCCTCTCTCCACTGTCACACATCCCAGCCGCCTCCCGTCATCCTCTGTGTCCTCTCTCCACTGTCACACATCCCAGCCGCCTCCCGTCATCCTCTGTGTCCCTCACTCCATTGTCACACATCCCAGCCTCCTCCCGTCATCTTCTGTGTCCCTCTCTCCACTGTCACACATCCCAGCCGCCTCCCGTCATCCTCTGTGTCCCTCTCTCCACTGTCACACATCCCAGTCACCTCCCGTCATCCTCTGTGTCCTCTCTTTACTGTCACACATCCCAGCCGCCTCCCATCATCCTCTGCGTCCTCTCTCCACTGTCACACATCCCAGCCTTCTCCCATCATCCTCTGTGTCCTCTCTCCACTGTCACACATCACAGCTGCCTCCCGTCATCCTGTGTCCTCTCTCCACTGTCACACATCCCAGCCACCTCCCGTCATCCTCTGTGTCCTCTCTTTACTGTCACACATCCCAGCCACCTCCCGTCATCCTCTATGTCCCTCTCTCCACTGTCACACATCCCAGCCACCTCCCATCATCCTCTGTGTCCCTCTCTCCACTGTCACACATCCCAGCTGCCTCCCGTCATCCTCTGTGTCCTCTCTCCACTGTCACACATCCCAGCCACCTCCCGTCATCCTCTGTGTCCTCTCTTTACTGTCACACATCCCAGCCACCTCCCGTCATCCTCTGTGTCCTCTCTCCACTGTCACACATCCCAGCCGCCTCCCGTCATCCTCTGTGTCCTCTCTCCACTGTCACACACCCCAGCCGCCTCCTATCATCCTCTGCGTCCTCTCTCCACTGTCACACATCCCAGCCTTCTCCCATCATCCTCTGTGTCCTCTCTCCACTGTCACACATCCCAGCCGCCTCCCGTCATGCTCTGTGTCCCTCTCTCTACTGTCACACATCCCAGCCGCCTCCCATCATCCTGTGTGTCCCTCTCTCCACTGTCACACATCCCACCCGCCTCCCGTCATCCTCAGTGTCCTGTGTCCACTGTCACACATCCCAGCCGCCTCCCGTCATCCTCTGTGTCCTCTCTCCACTGTCACACATCCCAGCCTCCTCCCGTCATCCTCTGTGTCCTCTCTCCACTGTCACACATCCCAGCCACCTCCCGTCATCCTCTGTGTCCTCTCTCCACTGTCACACATCCCAGCCGCCTCCCGTCATCCTCTGTGTCCTCTCTCCACTGTCACACATCCCAGCCACCTCCCGTCATCCTCTGTGTCCTCTCTCCACTGTCACACACCCCAGACGCCTCCCATCATCCTCTGCGTCCTCTCTCCACTGTCACACATCCCAGCCGCCTCCCGTCATCCTCTGTGTCCTTTCTCCACTGTCACACATCCCAGCCGCCTCCCGTCATCCTCTGTGTCCCTCTCTCCACTGTCACACATCCCAGCCGCCTCCCGTCATCCTCTGTGTCCCTCTCTCCACTGTCACACATCCCAGCCGCCTCCCGTCATCCTCTGTGTCCTTTCTCCACTGTCACACATCCCAGCCACCTCCCGTCATCCTCTGTGTCCTTCTCTCCACTTTCACACATCCCAGCCTCCTCCCGTCATCCTCTGCGTCCTCTCTCCACTGGCACACATCCCAGCCGCCTCCCGTCATCCTCTGTGTCCCTCTCTCCACTGTCACACATCCCAGCCATCTCCTGTCATCCTCTGTGTCCTCTCTCCACTGTCACACATCCCAGCCTCCTCCCGTCATCTTCTGTGTCCCTCTCTCCACTGTCATACATCCCATCCGCCTCCCGTCATCCTCTGTGTCCTCTCTCCACTGTCACACATCCCAGCCACCTCCCGTCATCCTATGTGTCCCTCACTCCATTGTCACACATCCCAGCCTCCTCCCGTCATCTTCTGTGTCCCTCTCTCCACTGTCACACATCCCAGCCACCTCCCATCATCCTCTGTGTCCCTCTCTCCACTGTCACACATCCCAGCCGCCTCCCGTCATCCTCTGTGTCCTCTCTCCACTGTCACACATCCCAGCCGCCTCCCGTCATCCTCTGTGTCCTCTCTCCACTGTCACACATCCCAGCCGCCTCCCGTCATCCTCTGTGTCCTCTCTCCACTGTCACACATCCCAGCCTCCTCCCCATCATCCTCTGTATCCTCTCTCCACTGTCACACATCCCAGCCTCCTCCCGTCATCCTCTGTGTCCTCTCTCCACTGTCACACATCCCAGCCTCCTCCCGTCATCCTCTGTGTCCTCTCTCCACTGTCACACATCCCAGCCTCCTCCCGTCATCCTCTGTATCCTCTCTCCACTGTCACACATCCCAGCCTCCTCCCGTCATCCTCTGTGTCCTCTCTCCACTGTCACACATCCCAGCCGCCTCCCGTCATCCTCTGTGTCCCTCTCTCCACTGTCACACATCCCAGCCGCCTCCCGTCATCCTCTGTGTCCCTCTCTCCACTGTCACACATCCCAGCCGCCTCCCGTCATCCTCTGTGTCCTCTAACCACTGTCACACCTCCCAGCCGCCTCCCGTCATCCTCTGTGTCCTCTCTCCACTGTCACACATCCCAGCCGCCTCCCGTCATCCTCTGTGTCCTCTAACCACTGTCACACATCCCAGCCACCTCCCGTCATCCTCTGTGTCCTCTCTCCACTGTCACACATCCCAGCCGCCTCCCGTCATCCTATGTGTCCTCTTTCCACTGTCACACATCCCAGCCGCCTCCCGTCATCCTCTGTGTCCTCTCTCCACTGTCACACATCCCAGCCTCCTCCCGTCATCCTCTGTGTCCCTCTCTCCATTGTCACACATCCCAGCCGCCTCCCGTCATCCTCTGTGTCCTCTCTCCACTGTCACACATCCCAGCCGCCTCCCGTCATCCTCTGTGTCCTCTCTCCACTGTCACACATCCCAGCCGCCTCCCGTCATCCTCTGTGTCCTCTCTCCACTGTCACACATCCCAGCCTCCTCCCCATCATCCTCTGTATCCTCTCTCCACTGTCACACATCCCAGCCTCCTCCCGTCATCCTCTGTGTCCTCTCTCCACTGTCACACATCCCAGCCGCCACCCGTCATCCTCTGTGTCCTCTCTCCACTGTCACACATCCCAGCCTCCTCCCGTCATCCTCTGTGTCCTCTCTCCACTGTCACACATCCCAGCCTCCTCCCGTCATCCTCTGTATCCTCTCTCCACTGTCACACATCCCAGCCTCCTCCCGTCATCCTCTGTGTCCTCTCTCCACTGTCACACATCCCAGCCGCCTCCCGTCATCCTCTGTGTCCTCTAACCACTGTCACACCTCCCAGCCGCCTCGCGTCATCCTCTGTGTCCTCTCTCCACTGTCACACATCCCAGCCGCCTCCCGTCATCCTCTGTGTCCTCTAACCACTGTCACACATCCCAGCCACCTCCCGTCATCCTCTGTGTCCTCTCTCCACTGTCACACATCCCAGCCGCCTCCCGTCATCCTATGTGTCCTCTCTCCACTGTCACACATCCCAGCCGCCTCCCGTCATCCTCTGTGTCCTCTCTCCACTGTCACACATCCCAGCCTCCTCCCGTCATCCTCTGTGTCCCTCTCTCCATTGTCACACATCCCAGCCGCCTCCCGTCGTCCTCTGTGTCCTCTCTCCACTGTCACACATCCCAGCCGCCTCCCGTCATCCTCTGTGTCCTCTCTCCACTGTCACACATCCCAGCCGCCTCCCGTCATCCTCTGTGTCCTCTCTCCACTGTCACACATCCCAGCCTCCTCCCCATCATCCTCTGTATCCTCTCTCCACTGTCACACATCCCAGCCTCCTCCCGTCATCCTCTGTGTCCTCTCTCCACTGTCACACATCCCAGCCGCCACCCGTCATCCTCTGTGTCCTCTCTCCACTGTCACACATCCCAGCCTCCTCCCGTCATCCTCTGTGTCCTCTCTTCACTGTCACACATCCCAGCCTCCTCCCGTCATCCTCTGTATCCTCTCTCCACTGTCACACATCCCAGCCTCCTCCCGTCATCCTCTGTGTCCTCTCTCCACTGTCACACATCCCAGCCGCCTCCCGTCATCCTCTGTGTCCCTCTCTCCACTGTCACACATCCCAGCCGCCTCCCGTCATCCTCTGTGTCCCTCTCTCCACTGTCACACATCCCAGCCGCCTCCCGTCATCCTCTGTGTCCCTCTCTCCACTGTCACACATCCCAGCCTCCTCCCGTCAGCTTCTGTGTCCCTCTCTCCACTGTCACACATCCCAGCCGCCTCCTGTCATCCTCTGTGTCCTCTCTCCACTGTCACACATCCCAGCCTCCTCCCGTCATCCTCTGTGTCCTCTCTCCACTGTCACACATCCCAGCCTCCTCCCCATCATCCTCTGTATCCTCTCTCCACTGTCACACATCCCAGCCTCCTCCCGTCATCCTCTGTGTCCTCTCTCCACTGTCACACATCCCAGCCGCCTCCCCATCATCCTCTGTGTCCTCTCTCCACTGTCACACATCCCAGCCTCCTCCCCATCATCCTCTGTATCCTCTCTCCACTGTCACACATCCCAGCCTCCTCCCGTCATCCTCTGTGTCCTCTCTCCACTGTCACACATCCCAGCCGCCTCCCGTCATCCTCTGTGTCCCTCTCTCCACTGTCACACATCCCAGCCTCCTCCCGTCATCCTCTGTGTCCTCTCCCCACTGTCACACATCCCAGCCTCCTCCCGTCATCCTCTGTGTCCTCTCTCCACTGTCACACATCCCAGCCTCCTCCCCATCATCCTCTGTGTCCCTCTCTCCACTGTCACACATCCCAGCCGCCTCCCATCATCCTCTGTGTCCCTCTCTCCACTGTCACACATCCCAGCCGCCTCCCATCATCTTCTGTGTCCCTCTCTCCACTGTCACACATCCCAGCCACCTCCCGTCATCCTCTGTATCCTCTCTCCACTGTCACACATCCCAGGCTTCTCCCGTCATCCTCTGTGTCCTCTCTCCACTGTCACACACCCCAGACGCCTCCTGTCATCCTCTGTGTCCTCTCTCCACTATCACACATCCCAGCCGCCTCCCGTCATCCTCTGTGTCTTCTCTCCACTGTCACACATCCCAGCCACCTCCCGTCATCCTATGTGTCCTCTCTTCACTGTCACACATCCCAGCCGCCTCCCGTCATCCTTTGTGTCCCTCTCTCCACTGTCACACATCCCAGCCGTCTCCTGTCATCCTTTGTGTCCCTCTCTCCACTGTCACACATCCCAGCCGCCTCCCGTCATCCTCTGTGTCCCTCTCTCCACTGTCACACATCCCAGCCGCCTCCCGTCATCCTTTGTGTCCCTCTCTCCACTGTCACACATCCCAGCCGTCTCCTGTCATCCTCTTGTCCTCTCTCCACTGTCACACATCCCAGCCTCCTCCCGTCATCTTCTGTGTCCCTCTCTCCACTGTCACACATCCCATCCGCCTCCCGTCATCCTCTGTGTCCTCTCTCCACTGTCACACATCCCAGCCGCCTCCCGTCATCCTCTGTGTCCTCTCTCCACTGTCACACATCCCAGCCGCCTCCCGTCATCCTCTGTGTCTCTCACTCCATTGTCACACATCCCAGCCTCCTCCCGTCATCTTCTGTGTCCCTCTCTCCACTGTCACACATCCCAGCCACCTCCCATCATCCTCTGTGTCCCTCTCTCCACTGTCACACATCCCAGCCGCCTCCCGTCATCCTCTGTGTCCTCTCTCCACTGTCACACATCCCAGCCGCCTCCCGTCATCCTCTGTGTCCTCTCTCCACTGTCACACATCCCAGCCGCCTCCCGTCATCCTCTGTGTCCTCTCTCCACTGTCACACACCCCAGCCGCCTCCCATCATCCTCTGCGTCCTCTCTCCACTGTCACACATCCCAGCCGCCTCCCGTCATCCTCTGTGTCCTCTCTCCACTGTCACACATCCCAGCCACCTCCCGTCATCCTCTGTGTTCTTCTCTCCACTGTCACACATCCCAGCCTCCTCCCGTCATCCACTGCGTCCTCTCTCCACTGTCACACATCCCAGCCGCCTCCCGTCATCCTCTGTGTCCTCTCTCCACTGTCACACATCCCAGCCGCCTCCCGTCATCCTCTGTGTCTTCTCTCCACTGTCACACATCCCAGACTCCTCCCGTCATCCTCTGTGTCCTCTCTCCATTGTCACACATCCCAGGCTCCTCCCGTCATCCTCTGTGTCCTCTCTTCACTGTCACACATCCCAGCCGCCTACCGTCATCCTCTGTGTCCCTCTCTCCACTGTCACACATCCCAGCCATCTCCTGTCGTCCTCTCTCCACTGTCACACATCCCAGCCTCCTCCCGTCATCTTCTGTGTCCCTCTCTCCACTGTCATACATCCCATCCGCCTCCCGTCATCCTCTGTGTCCTCTCTCCACTGTCACACATCCCAGCCACCTCCCGTCATCCTATGTGTCCCTCACTCCATTGTCACACATCCCAGCCTCCTCCCGTCATCTTCTGTGTCCTCTCTCCACTGTCACACATCCCAGCCACCTCCCATCATCCTCTGTGTCCCTCTCTCCAGTGTCACACATCCCAGCCGCCTCCCGTCATCCTCTGTGTCCTCTCTCCACTGTCACACATCCCAGCCACCTCCCGTCATCCTCTGTGTCCTCTCTCCACTGTCACACATTCCAGCCGCCTCCCGTCATCCTCTGTGTCCTCTCTCCACTGTCACACATCCCAGCCGCCTCCCGTCATCCTCTGTGTCCTCTCTCCACTGTCACACATCCCAGCCGCCTCCCGTCATCCTCTGTGTCCCTCTCTCCACTGTCACACATCCCAGCCGCCTCCCGTCATCCTCTGTGTCCTCTCTCCACTGTCACACATCCCAGCCGCTTCCCGTCATCCTCTGTGTCCCTCTCTCCACTGTCACACATCCCAGCCATCTCCTGTCATCCTCTGTGTCCTCTCTCCACTGTCACACATCCCAGCCTCCTCCCGTCATCTTCTGTGTCCCTCTCTCCACTGTCACACATCCCAGCCACCTCCCGTCATCCTCTGTGTCCTCTCTCCACTGTCACACACCCCAGCCGCCTCCCATCATCCTCTGCGTCCTCTCTCCACTGTCACACATCCCAGCCGCCTCCCGTCATCCTCTGTGTCCTTTCTCCACTGTCACACATCCCAGCCACCTCCCGTCATCCTCTGTGTCCTTCTCTCCACTTTCACACATCCCAGCCTCCTCCCGTCATCCTCTGCGTCCTCTCTCCACTGTCACACATCCCAGCCTCCTCCCGTCATCCTCTGTGTCTTCTCTCCACTGTCACACATCCCAGACTCCTCCCGTCATCCTCTGTGTCCTCTCTCCACTGTCACACATCCCAGGCTCCTCCCGTCATCCTCTGTGTCCTCTCTTCACTGTCACACATCCCAGCCGCCTACCGTCATCCTCTGTGTCCCTCTCTCCACTGGCACACATCCCAGCCGCCTCCCGTCATCCTCTGTGTCCCTCTCTCCACTGTCACACATCCCAGCCATCTCCTGTCATCCTCTGTGTCCTCTCTCCACTGTCACACATCCCAGCCTCCTCCCGTCATCTTCTGTGTCCCTCTCTCCACTGTCACACATCCCAGCCGCCTCCCGTCATCCTCTGTGTCCTCTCTCCACTGTCACACATCCCAGCCACCTCCCGTCATCCTCTGTGTTCTTCTCTCCACTGTCACACATCCCAGCCTCCTCCCGTCATCCACTGCGTCCTCTCTCCACTGTCACACATCCCAGCCGCCTCCCGTCATCCTCTGTGTCCTCTCTCCACTGTCACACATCCCAGCCGCCTCCCGTCATCCTCTGTGTCTTCTCTCCACTGTCACACATCCCAGACTCCTCCCGTCATCCTCTGTGTCTTCTCTCCATTGTCACACATCCCAGGCTCCTCCCGTCATCCTCTGTGTCCTCTCTTCACTGTCACACATCCCAGCCGCCTACCGTCATCCTCTGTGTCCCTCTCTCCACTGTCACACATCCCAGCCATCTCCTGTCGTCCTCTCTCCACTGTCACACATCCCAGCCTCCTCCCGTCATCTTCTGTGTCCCTCTCTCCACTGTCATACATCCCATCCGCCTCCCGTCATCCTCTGTGTCCTCTCTCCACTGTCACACATCCCAGCCACCTCCCGTCATCCTATGTGTCCCTCACTCCATTGTCACACATCCCAGCCTCCTCCCGTCATCTTCTGTGTCCTCTCTCCACTGTCACACATCCCAGCCACCTCCCATCATCCTCTGTGTCCCTCTCTCCAGTGTCACACATCCCAGCCGCCTCCCGTCATCCTCTGTGTCCTCTCTCCACTGTCACACATCCCAGCCACCTCCCGTCATCCTCTGTGTCCTCTCTCCACTGTCACACATTCCAGCCGCCTCCCGTCATCCTCTGTGTCCTCTCTCCACTGTCACACATCCCAGCCGCCTCCCGTCATCCTCTGTGTCCTCTCTCCACTGTCACACATCCCAGCCACCTCCCGTCATCCTCTGTGTCCTCTCTCCACTGTCACACACCCCAGCCGCCTCCCATCATCCTCTGCGTCCTCTCTCCACTGTCACACATCCCAGCCGCCTCCCGTCATCCTCTGTGTCCTTTCTCCACTGTCACACATCCCAGCCACCTCCCGTCATCCTCTGTGTCCTTCTCTCCACTTTCACACATCCCAGCCTCCTCCCGTCATCCTCTGCGTCCTCTCTCCACTGTCACACATCCCAGCCTCCTCCCGTCATCCTCTGTGTCTTCTCTCCACTGTCACACATCCCAGACTCCTCCCGTCATCCTCTGTGTCCTCTCTCCACTGTCACACATCCCAGGCTCCTCCCGTCATCCTCTGTGTCCTCTCTTCACTGTCACACATCCCAGCCGCCTACCGTCATCCTCTGTGTCCCTCTCTCCACTGGCACACATCCCAGCCGCCTCCCGTCATCCTCTGTGTCCCTCTCTCCACTGTCACACATCCCAGCCATCTCCTGTCATCCTCTGTGTCCTCTCTCCACTGTCACACATCCCAGCCTCCTCCCGTCATCTTCTGTGTCCCTCTCTCCACTGTCATACATCCCATCCGCCTCCCGTCATCCTCTGTGTCCTCTCTCCACTGTCACACATCCCAGCCACCTCCCGTCATCCTATGTGTCCCTCACTCCATTGTCACACATCCCGTCATCTTCTGTGTCCCTCTCTCCACTGTCACACATCCCAGCCACCTCCCATCATCCTCTGTGTCCCTCTCTCCACTGTCACACATCCCAGCCGCCTCCCGTCATCCTCTGTGTTCTCTCTCCACTGTCACACATCCCAGCCTCCTCCCGTCATCCTCTGTGTCCTCTCTCCACTGTCACACATCCCAGCCGCCTCCCGTCATCCTCTGTGTCCTCTCTCCACTGTCACACATCCCAGCCGCCTCCCGTCATCCTCTGTGTCCCTCACTCCATTGTCACACATCCCAGCCTCCTCCCGTCATCTTCTGTGTCCCTCTCTCCACTGTCACACATCCCAGCCGCCTCCCGTCATCCTCTGTGTCCTCTCTCCACTGTCACACATCCCAGCCACCTCCCGTCATCCTCTGTGTCCCTCTCTCCACTGTCACACATCCCAGTCACCTCCCGTCATCCTCTGTGTCCTCTCTTTACTGTCACACATCCCAGCCGCCTCCCATCATCCTCTGCGTCCTCTCTCCACTGTCACACATCCCAGCCGCCTCCCATCATCCTCTGTGTCCTCTCTCCACTGTCACACATCACAGCTGCCTCCCGTCATCCTCTGTGTCCTCTCTCCACTGTCACACATCCCAGCCACCTCCCGTCATCCTCTGTGTCCTCTCTTTACTGTCACACATCCCAGCCACCTCCCGTCATCCTCTATGTCCCTCTCTCCACTGTCACACATCACAGCCACCTCCCATCATCCTCTGTGTCCCTCTCTCCACTGTCACACATCCCAGCTGCCTCCCGTCATCCTCTGTGTCCTCTCTCCACTGTCACACATCCCAGCCACCTCCCGTCATCCTCTGTGTCCTCTCTTTACTGTCACACATCCCAGCCACCTCCCGTCATCCTCTGTGTCCTCTCTCCACTGTCACACATCCCAGCCGCCTCCCGTCATCCTCTGTGTCCTCTCTCCACTGTCACACACCCCAGCCGCCTCCTATCATCCTCTGCGTCCTCTCTCCACTGTCACACATCCCAGCCTTCTCCCATCATCCTCTGTGTCCTCTCTCCACTGTCACACATCCCAGCCGCCTCCCGTCATGCTCTGTGTCCCTCTCTCTACTGTCACACATCCCAGCCGCCTCCCATCATCCTGTGTGTCCCTCTCTCCACTGTCACACATCCCACCCGCCTCCCGTCATCCTCAGTGTCCTGTGTCCACTGTCACACATCCCAGCCGCCTCCCGTCATCCTCTGTGTCCTCTCTCCACTGTCACACATCCCAGCCACCTCCCGTCATCCTCTGTGTCCTCTCTCCACTGTCACACATCCCAGCCGCCTCCCGTCATCCTCTGTGTCCTCTCTCCACTGTCACACATCCCAGCCGCCTCCCGTCATCCTCTGTGTCCTCTCTCCACTGTCACACACCCCAGACGCCTCCCATCATCCTCTGCGTCCTCTCTCCACTGTCACACATCCCAGCCGCCTCCCGTCATCCTCTGTGTCCTTTCTCCACTGTCACACATCCCAGCCACCTCCCGTCATCCTCTGTGTCCTTCTCTCCACTTTCACACATCCCAGCCTCCTCCCGTCATCCTCTGCGTCCTCTCTCCACTGGCACACATCCCAGCCGCCTCCCGTCATCCTCTGTGTCCCTCTCTCCACTGTCACACATCCCAGCCATCTCCTGTCATCCTCTGTGTCCTCTCTCCACTGTCACACATCCCAGCCTCCTCCCGTCATCTTCTGTGTCCCTCTCTCCACTGTCATACATCCCATCCGCCTCCCGTCATCCTCTGTGTCCTCTCTCCACTGTCACACATCCCAGCCACCTCCCGTCATCCTATGTGTCCCTCTCTCCACTGTCACACATCCCAGCCATCTCCTGTCATCCTCTGTGTCCTCTCTCCACTGTCACACATCCCAGCCTCCTCCCGTCATCTTCTGTGTCCCTCTCTCCACTGTCATACATCCCATCCGCCTCCCGTCATCCTCTGTGTCCTCTCTCCACTGTCACACATCCCAGCCACCTCCCGTCATCCTCTGTGTCCTCTCTTTACTGTCACACATCCCAGCCACCTCCCGTCATCCTCTGTGTCCTCTCTCCACTGTCACACATCCCAGCCGCCTCCCGTCATCCTCTGTGTCCTCTCTCCACTGTCACACACCCCAGCCGCCTCCTATCATCCTCTGCGTCCTCTCTCCACTGTCACACATCCCAGCCTTCTCCCATCATCCTCTGTGTCCTCTCTCCACTGTCACACATCCCAGCCGCCTCCCGTCATGCTCTGTGTCCCTCTCTCTACTGTCACACATCCCAGCCGCCTCCCATCATCCTGTGTGTCCCTCTCTCCACTGTCACACATCCCACCCGCCTCCCGTCATCCTCAGTGTCCTGTGTCCACTGTCACACATCCCAGCCGCCTCCCGTCATCCTCTGTGTCCTCTCTCCCCTGTCACACATCCCAGCCTCCTCCCGTCATCCTCTGTGTCCTCTCTCCACTGTCACACATCCCAGCCACCTCCCGTCATCCTCTGTGTCCTCTCTCCACTGTCACACATCCCAGCCGCCTCCCGTCATCCTCTGTGTCCTCTCTCCACTGTCACACATCCCAGCCACCTCCCGTCATCCTCTGTGTCCTCTCTCCACTGTCACACACCCCAGCCGCCTCCCATCATCCTCTGCGTCCTCTCTCCACTGTCACACATCCCAGCCGCCTCCCGTCATCCTCTGTGTCCTCTCTCCACTGTCACACATCCCAGCCACCTCCCGTCATCCTCTGTGTTCTTCTCTCCACTGTCACACATCCCAGCCTCCTCCCGTCATCCACTGCGTCCTCTCTCCACTGTCACACATCCCAGCCGCCTCCCGTCATCCTCTGTGTCCTCTCTCCACTGTCACACATCCCAGCCGCCTCCCGTCATCCTCTGTGTCTTCTCTCCACTGTCACACATCCCAGACTCCTCCCGTCATCCTCTGTGTCCTCTCTCCATTGTCACACATCCCAGGCTCCTCCCGTCATCCTCTGTGTCCTCTCTTCACTGTCACACATCCCAGCCGCCTACCGTCATCCTCTGTGTCCCTCTCTCCACTGTCACACATCCCAGCCATCTCCTGTCATCCTCTGTGTCCTCTCTCCACTGTCACACATCCCAGCCTCCTCCCGTCATCTTCTGTGTCCCTCTCTCCACTGTCATACATCCCATCCGCCTCCCGTCATCCTCTGTGTCCTCTCTCCACTGTCACACATCCCAGCCACCTCCCGTCATCCTATGTGTCCCTCACTCCATTGTCACACATCCCAGCCTCCTCCCGTCATCTTCTGTGTCCTCTCTCCACTGTCACACATCCCAGCCACCTCCCATCATCCTCTGTGTCCCTCTCTCCAGTGTCACACATCCCAGCCGCCTCCCGTCATCCTCTGTGTCCTCTCTCCACTGTCACACATCCCAGCCACCTCCCGTCATCCTCTGTGTCCTCTCTCCACTGTCACACATTCCAGCCGCCTCCCGTCATCCTCTGTGTCCTCTCTCCACTGTCACACATCCCAGCCGCCTCCCGTCATCCTCTGTGTCCTCTCTCCACTGTCACACATCCCAGCCGCCTCCCGTCATCCTCTGTGTCCTCTCTCCACTGTCACACATCCCAGCCACCTCCCGTCATCCTCTGTGTCCTCTCTCCACTGTCACACACCCCAGCCGCCTCCCATCATCCTCTGCGTCCTCTCTCCACTGTCACACATCCCAGCCGCCTCCCGTCTTCCTCTGTGTCCTTTCTCCACTGTCACACATCCCAGCCACCTCCCGTCATCCTCTGTGTCCTTCTCTCCACTTTCACACATCCCAGCCTCCTCCCGTCATCCTCTGCGTCCTCTCTCCACTGTCACACATCCCAGCCTCCTCCCGTCATCCTCTGTGTCTTCTCTCCACTGTCACACATCCCAGACTCCTCCCGTCATCCTCTGTGTCCTCTCTCCACTGTCACACATCCCAGGCTCCTCCCGTCATCCTCTGTGTCCTCTCTTCACTGTCACACATCCCAGCCGCCTACCGTCATCCTCTGTGTCCCTCTCTCCACTGGCACACATCCCAGCCGCCTCCCGTCATCCTCTGTGTCCCTCTCTCCACTGTCACACATCCCAGCCATCTCCTGTCATCCTCTGTGTCCTCTCTCCACTGTCACACATCCCAGCCTCCTCCCGTCATCTTCTGTGTCCCTCTCTCCACTGTCATACATCCCATCCGCCTCCCGTCATCCTCTGTGTCCTCTCTCCACTGTCACACATCCCAGCCACCTCCCGTCATCCTATGTGTCCCTCACTCCATTGTCACACATCCCAGCCTCCTCCCGTCATCTTCTGTGTCCCTCTCTCCACTGTCACACATCCCAGCCACCTCCCATCATCCTCTGTGTCCCTCTCTCCACTGTCACACATCCCAGCCGCCTCCCGTCATCCTCTGTGTTCTCTCTCCACTGTCACACATCCCAGCCTCCTCCCGTCATCCTCTGTGTCCTCTCTCCACTGTCACACATCCCAGCCGCCTCCCGTCATCCTCTGTGTCCTCTCTCCACTGTCACACATCCCAGCCGCCTCCCGTCATCCTCTGTGTCCCTCACTCCATTGTCACACATCCCAGCCTCCTCCCGTCATCTTCTGTGTCCCTCTCTCCACTGTCACACATCCCAGCCGCCTCCCGTCATCCTCTGTGTCCTCTCTCCACTGTCACACATCCCAGCCACCTCCCGTCATCCTCTGTGTCCCTCTCTCCACTGTCACACATCCCAGTCACCTCCCGTCATCCTCTGTGTCCTCTCTTTACTGTCACACATCCCAGCCGCCTCCCATCATCCTCTGCGTCCTCTCTCCACTGTCACACATCCCAGCCTTCTCCCATCATCCTCTGTGTCCTCTCTCCACTGTCACACATCACAGCTGCCTCCCGTCATCCTCTGTGTCCTCTCTCCACTGTCACACATCCCAGCCACCTCCCGTCATCCTCTGTGTCCTCTCTTTACTGTCACACATCCCAGCCACCTCCCGTCATCCTCTATGTCCCTCTCTCCACTGTCACACATCCCAGCCACCTCCCATCATCCTCTGTGTCCCTCTCTCCACTGTCACACATCCCAGCTGCCTCCCGTCATCCTCTGTGTCCTCTCTCCACTGTCACACATCCCAGCCACCTCCCGTCATCCTCTGTGTCCTCTCTTTACTGTCACACATCCCAGCCACCTCCCGTCATCCTCTGTGTCCTCTCTCCACTGTCACACATCCCAGCCGCCTCCCGTCATCCTCTGTGTCCTCTCTCCACTGTCACACACCCCAGCCGCCTCCTATCATCCTCTGCGTCCTCTCTCCACTGTCACACATCCCAGCCTTCTCCCATCATCCTCTGTGTCCTCTCTCCACTGTCACACATCCCAGCCGCCTCCCGTCATGCTCTGTGTCCCTCTCTCTACTGTCACACATCCCAGCCGCCTCCCATCATCCTGTGTGTCCCTCTCTCCACTGTCACACATCCCACCCGCCTCCCGTCATCCTCAGTGTCCTGTGTCCACTGTCACACATCCCAGCCGCCTCCCGTCATCCTCTGTGTCCTCTCTCCACTGTCACACATCCCAGCCTCCTCCCGTCATCCTCTGTGTCCTCTCTCCACTGTCACACATCCCAGCCACCTCCCGTCATCCTCTGTGTCCTCTCTCCACTGTCACACATCCCAGCCGCCTCCCGTCATCCTCTGTGTCCTCTCTCCACTGTCACACATCCCAGCCACCTCCCGTCATCCTCTGTGTCCTCTCTCCACTGTCACACACCCCAGACGCCTCCCGTCATCCTCTGCGTCCTCTCTCCACTGTCACACATCCCAGCCGCCTCCCGTCATCCTCTGTGTCCTTTCTCCACTGTCACACATCCCAGCCACCTCCCGTCATCCTCTGTGTCCTTCTCTCCACTTTCACACATCCCAGCCTCCTCCCGTCATCCTCTGCGTCCTCTCTCCACTGGCACACATCCCAGCCGCCTCCCGTCATCCTCTGTGTCCCTCTTTCCACTGTCACACATCCCAGCCATCTCCTGTCATCCTCTGTGTCCTCTCTCCACTGTCACACATCCCAGCCTCCTCCCGTCATCTTCTGTGTCCCTCTCTCCACTGTCATACATCCCATCCGCCTCCCGTCATCCTCTGTGTCCTCTCTCCACTGTCACACATCCCAGCCACCTCCCGTCATCCTATGTGTCCCTCACTCCATTGTCACACATCCCAGCCTCCTCCCGTCATCTTCTGTGTCCCTCTCTCCACTGTCACACATCCCAGCCACCTCCCATCATCCTCTGTGTCCCTCTCTCCACTGTCACACATCCCAGCCGCCTCCCGTCATCCTCTGTGTTCTCTCTCCACTGTCACACATCCCAGCCTCCTCCCGTCATCCTCTGTGTCCTCTCTCCACTGTCACACATCCCAGCCGCCTCCCGTCATCCTCTGTGTCCCTCACTCCATTGTCACACATCCCAGCCTCCTCCCGTCATCTTCTGTGTCCCTCTCTCCACTGTCACACATCCCAGCCGCCTCCCGTCATCCTCTGTGTCCCTCTTTCCACTGTCACACATCCCAGCCATCTCCTGTCATCCTCTGTGTCCTCTCTCCACTGTCACACATCCCAGCCTCCTCCCGTCATCTTCTGTGTCCCTCTCTCCACTGTCATACATCCCATCCGCCTCCCGTCATCCTCTGTGTCCTCTCTTCACTGTCACACATCCCAGCCGCCTACCGTCATCCTCTGTGTCCCTCTCTCCACTGTCACACATCCCAGCCATCTCCTGTCATCCTCTGTGTCCTCTCTCCACTGTCACACATCCCAGCCTCCTCCCGTCATCTTCTGTGTCCCTCTCTCCACTGTCATACATCCCATCCGCCTCCCGTCATCCTCTGTGTCCTCTCTCCACTGTCACACATCCCAGCCACCTCCCGTCATCCTATGTGTCCCTCACTCCATTGTCACACATCCCAGCCTCCTCCCGTCATCTTCTGTGTCCTCTCTCCACTGTCACACATCCCAGCCACCTCCCATCATCCTCTGTGTCCCTCTCTCCAGTGTCACACATCCCAGCCGCCTCCCGTCATCCTCTGTGTCCTCTCTCCACTGTCACACATCCCAGCCACCTCCCGTCATCCTCTGTGTCCTCTCTCCACTGTCACACATTCCAGCCGCCTCCCGTCATCCTCTGTGTCCTCTCTCCACTGTCACACATCCCAGCCGCCTCCCGTCATCCTCTGTGTCCTCTCTCCACTGTCACACATCCCAGCCGCCTCCCGTCATCCTCTGTGTCCTCTCTCCACTGTCACACATCCCAGCCACCTCCCGTCATCCTCTGTGTCCTCTCTCCACTGTCACACACCCCAGCCGCCTCCCATCATCCTCTGCGTCCTCTCTCCACTGTCACACATCCCAGCCGCCTCCCGTCTTCCTCTGTGTCCTTTCTCCACTGTCACACATCCCAGCCACCTCCCGTCATCCTCTGTGTCCTTCTCTCCACTTTCACACATCCCAGCCTCCTCCCGTCATCCTCTGCGTCCTCTCTCCACTGTCACACATCCCAGCCTCCTCCCGTCATCCTCTGTGTCTTCTCTCCACTGTCACACATCCCAGACTCCTCCCGTCATCCTCTGTGTCCTCTCTCCACTGTCACACATCCCAGGCTCCTCCCGTCATCCTCTGTGTCCTCTCTTCACTGTCACACATCCCAGCCGCCTACCGTCATCCTCTGTGTCCCTCTCTCCACTGGCACACATCCCAGCCGCCTCCCGTCATCCTCTGTGTCCCTCTCTCCACTGTCACACATCCCAGCCATCTCCTGTCATCCTCTGTGTCCTCTCTCCACTGTCACACATCCCAGCCTCCTCCCGTCATCTTCTGTGTCCCTCTCTCCACTGTCATACATCCCATCCGCCTCCCGTCATCCTCTGTGTCCTCTCTCCACTGTCACACATCCCAGCCACCTCCCGTCATCCTATGTGTCCCTCACTCCATTGTCACACATCCCAGCCTCCTCCCGTCATCTTCTGTGTCCCTCTCTCCACTGTCACACATCCCAGCCACCTCCCATCATCCTCTGTGTCCCTCTCTCCACTGTCACACATCCCAGCCGCCTCCCGTCATCCTCTGTGTTCTCTCTCCACTGTCACACATCCCAGCCTCCTCCCGTCATCCTCTGTGTCCTCTCTCCACTGTCACACATCCCAGCCGCCTCCCGTCATCCTCTGTGTCCTCTCTCCACTGTCACACATCCCAGCCGCCTCCCGTCATCCTCTGTGTCCCTCACTCCATTGTCACACATCCCAGCCTCCTCCCGTCATCTTCTGTGTCCCTCTCTCCACTGTCACACATCCCAGCCGCCTCCCGTCATCCTCTGTGTCCTCTCTCCACTGTCACACATCCCAGCCACCTCCCGTCATCCTCTGTGTCCCTCTCTCCACTGTCACACATCCCAGTCACCTCCCGTCATCCTCTGTGTCCTCTCTTTACTGTCACACATCCCAGCCGCCTCCCATCATCCTCTGCGTCCTCTCTCCACTGTCACACATCCCAGCCTTCTCCCATCATCCTCTGTGTCCTCTCTCCACTGTCACACATCACAGCTGCCTCCCGTCATCCTCTGTGTCCTCTCTCCACTGTCACACATCCCAGCCACCTCCCGTCATCCTCTGTGTCCTCTCTTTACTGTCACACATCCCAGCCACCTCCCGTCATCCTCTATGTCCCTCTCTCCACTGTCACACATCCCAGCCACCTCCCATCATCCTCTGTGTCCCTCTCTCCACTGTCACACATCCCAGCTGCCTCCCGTCATCCTCTGTGTCCTCTCTCCACTGTCACACATCCCAGCCACCTCCCGTCATCCTCTGTGTCCTCTCTTTACTGTCACACATCCCAGCCACCTCCCGTCATCCTCTGTGTCCTCTCTCCACTGTCACACATCCCAGCCGCCTCCCGTCATCCTCTGTGTCCTCTCTCCACTGTCACACACCCCAGCCGCCTCCTATCATCCTCTGCGTCCTCTCTCCACTGTCACACATCCCAGCCTTCTCCCATCATCCTCTGTGTCCTCTCTCCACTGTCACACATCCCAGCCGCCTCCCGTCATGCTCTGTGTCCCTCTCTCTACTGTCACACATCCCAGCCGCCTCCCATCATCCTGTGTGTCCCTCTCTCCACTGTCACACATCCCACCCGCCTCCCGTCATCCTCAGTGTCCTGTGTCCACTGTCACACATCCCAGCCGCCTCCCGTCATCCTCTGTGTCCTCTCTCCACTGTCACACATCCCAGCCTCCTCCCGTCATCCTCTGTGTCCTCTCTCCACTGTCACACATCCCAGCCACCTCCCGTCATCCTCTGTGTCCTCTCTCCACTGTCACACATCCCAGCCGCCTCCCGTCATCCTCTGTGTCCTCTCTCCACTGTCACACATCCCAGCCACCTCCCGTCATCCTCTGTGTCCTCTCTCCACTGTCACACACCCCAGACGCCTCCCGTCATCCTCTGCGTCCTCTCTCCACTGTCACACATCCCAGCCGCCTCCCGTCATCCTCTGTGTCCTTTCTCCACTGTCACACATCCCAGCCACCTCCCGTCATCCTCTGTGTCCTTCTCTCCACTTTCACACATCCCAGCCTCCTCCCGTCATCCTCTGCGTCCTCTCTCCACTGGCACACATCCCAGCCGCCTCCCGTCATCCTCTGTGTCCCTCTTTCCACTGTCACACATCCCAGCCATCTCCTGTCATCCTCTGTGTCCTCTCTCCACTGTCACACATCCCAGCCTCCTCCCGTCATCTTCTGTGTCCCTCTCTCCACTGTCATACATCCCATCCGCCTCCCGTCATCCTCTGTGTCCTCTCTCCACTGTCACACATCCCAGCCACCTCCCGTCATCCTATGTGTCCCTCACTCCATTGTCACACATCCCAGCCTCCTCCCGTCATCTTCTGTGTCCCTCTCTCCACTGTCACACATCCCAGCCACCTCCCATCATCCTCTGTGTCCCTCTCTCCACTGTCACACATCCCAGCCGCCTCCCGTCATCCTCTGTGTTCTCTCTCCACTGTCACACATCCCAGCCTCCTCCCGTCATCCTCTGTGTCCTCTCTCCACTGTCACACATCCCAGCCGCCTCCCGTCATCCTCTGTGTCCCTCACTCCATTGTCACACATCCCAGCCTCCTCCCGTCATCTTCTGTGTCCCTCTCTCCACTGTCACACATCCCAGCCGCCTCCCGTCATCCTCTGTGTCCCTCTCTCCACTTTCACACATCCCAGCCTCCTCCCGTCATCCTCTGCGTCCTCTCTCCACTGTCACACATCCCAGCCTCCTCCCGTCATCCTCTGTGTCTTCTCTCCACTGTCACACATCCCAGACTCCTCCCGTCATCCTCTGTGTCCTCTCTCCACTGTCACACATCCCAGGCTCCTCCCGTCATCCTCTGTGTCCTCTCTTCACTGTCACACATCCCAGCCGCCTACCGTCATCCTCTGTGTCCCTCTCTCCACTGGCACACATCCCAGCCGCCTCCCGTCATCCTCTGTGTCCCTCTCTCCACTGTCACACATCCCAGCCATCTCCTGTCATCCTCTGTGTCCTCTCTCCACTGTCACACATCCCAGCCTCCTCCCGTCATCTTCTGTGTCCCTCTCTCCACTGTCACACATCCCAGCCACCTCCCATCATCCTCTGTGTCCCTCTCTCCACTGTCACACATCCCAGCCGCCTCCCGTCATCCTCTGTGTTCTCTCTCCACTGTCACACATCCCAGCCTCCTCCCGTCATCCTCTGTGTCCTCTCTCCACTGTCACACATCCCAGCCGCCTCCCGTCATCCTCTGTGTCCTCTCTCCACTGTCACACATCCCAGCCGCCTCCCGTCATCCTCTGTGTCCCTCACTCCATTGTCACACATCCCAGCCTCCTCCCGTCATCTTCTGTGTCCCTCTCTCCACTGTCACACATCCCAGCCGCCTCCCGTCATCCTCTGTGTCCTCTCTCCACTGTCACACATCCCAGCCACCTCCCGTCATCCTCTGTGTCCCTCTCTCCACTGTCACACATCCCAGTCACCTCCCGTCATCCTCTGTGTCCTCTCTTTACTGTCACACATCCCAGCCGCCTCCCATCATCCTCTGCGTCCTCTCTCCGCTGTCACACATCCCAGCCTTCTCCCATCATCCTCTGTGTCCTCTCTCCACTGTCACACATCCCAGCCACCTCCCGTCATCCTCTGTGTCCTCTCTTTACTGTCACACATCCCAGCCACCTCCCGTCATCCTCTATGTCCCTCTCTCCACTGTCACACATCCCAGCCACCTCCCATCATCCTCTGTGTCCCTCTCTCCACTGTCACACATCCCAGCTGCCTCCCGTCATCCTCTGTGTCCTCTCTCCACTGTCACACATCCCAGCCACCTCCCGTCATCCTCTGTGTCCTCTCTTTACTGTCACACATCCCAGCCACCTCCCGTCATCCTCTGTGTCCTCTCTCCACTGTCACACATCCCAGCCGCCTCCCGTCATCCTCTGTGTCCTCTCTCCACTGTCACACACCCCAGCCGCCTCCTATCATCCTCTGCGTCCTCTCTCCACTGTCACACATCCCAGCCTTCTCCCATCATCCTCTGTGTCCTCTCTCCACTGTCACACATCCCAGCCGCCTCCCGTCATGCTCTGTGTCCCTCTCTCTACTGTCACACATCCCAGCCGCCTCCCATCATCCTGTGTGTCCCTCTCTCCACTGTCACACATCCCACCCGCCTCCCGTCATCCTCAGTGTCCTGTGTCCACTGTCACACATCCCAGCCGCCTCCCGTCATCCTCTGTGTCCTCTCTCCACTGTCACACATCCCAGCCTCCTCCCGTCATCCTCTGTGTCCTCTCTCCACTGTCACACATCCCAGCCACCTCCCGTCATCCTCTGTGTCCTCTCTCCACTGTCACACATCCCAGCTGCCTCCCGTCATCCTCTGTGTCCTCTATCCACTGTCACACATCCCAGCCACCTCCCGTCATCCTCTGTGTCCTCTCTTTACTGTCACACATCCCAGCCACCTCCCGTCATCCTCTGTGTCCTCTCTCCACTGTCACACATCCCAGCCACCTCCCGTCATCCTCTTTGTCCTCTCTTTACTGTCACACACCCCAGCCGCCTCCCGTCATCCTCTGCATCCTCTCTCCACTGTCACACATCCCAGCCGCCTCCCGTCATCCTCTGTGTCCTCTCTCCACTGTCACACATCCCAGCCACCTCCCGTCATCCTCTATGTCCTCTCTTTACTGTCACACATCCCAGACGCCTCCTGTCATCCTCTGTGTACCTCTCTCCACTGTCACACATCCCAGCCGCCTCCCGTCATCCTCTGTGTCCTCTCTCCACTGTCACACATCCCAGCCACCTCCCGTCATCCTCTGTGTACCTCTCTCCACTGTCACACATCCCAGCCTCCTCCCATCATCCTCTGTGTCCTCTCTCCACTGTCACACATCCCAGCCGCCTCCCGTCATCCTCTGTGTCCTCTATCCACTGTCACACATCCCAGCCACCTCCCGTCATCCTCTGTGTCCTCTCTTTACTGTCACACATCCCAGCCACCTCCCGTCATCCTCTGTGTCCTCTCTCCACTGTCACACATCCCAGCCACCTCCCGTCATCCTCTTTGTCCTCTCTTTACTGTCACACACCCCAGCCGCCTCCCGTCATCCTCTGCATCCTCTCTCCACTGTCACACATCCCAGCAGCCTCCCGTCATCCTCTGTGTCCTCTCTTTACTGTCACACACCCCAGCCGCCTCCCGTCATCCTCTGCATCCTCTCTCCACTGTCACACATCCCAGCCGCCTCCCGTCATCCTCTGTGTCCTCTCTTTACTGTCACACATCCCAGCCACCTCCCGTCATCCTCTGTGTCCTCTTTCCACTGTCACACATCCCAGCCACCTCCCGTTATCCTCTATGTCCTCTCTTTACTGTCACACATCCCAGCCGCCTCCTGTCATCCTCTGTGTACCTCTCTCCACTGTCACACATCCCAGCCGCCTCCCGTCATCCTCTGTGTACCTCTCTCCACTGTCACACATCCCAGCCGCCTCCCGTCATCCTCTGTGTCCTCTCTCAACTTTCACACATCCCAGCCACCTCCCGTCATCCTCTGTGTACCTCTCTCCACTGTCACACATCCCAGCCTCCTCCCGTCATCCTCTGTGTCCTCTCTCCACTGTCACACATCCCAGCCGCCTCCCGTCATCCTCTGTGTACCTCTCTCCACTGTCACACATCCCAGCCGCCTCCCGTCATCCTCTGTGTCCTCTCTCCACTGTCACACATCCCAGCCACCTCCCGTCATCCTCTGTGTATCTCTCTCCACTGTCACACATCCCAGCCGCCTCCCGTCATCCTCTGTGTCCTCTCTCCACTGTCACACATCCCAGCCACCTCCCGTCATCCTCTTTGTCCTCTCTCCACTGTCACACATCCCTGCCTCCTCCCGTCATCCTCTGTGTCCCTCACTAACGATGGGAGATGTTTCTATCTTATTAGATTATGACGGATGTGGTGGGAAACCCAGAACAGGAGAGGAGAGCGGACTTCTACCAGGAGCCCTGGTCCCAGGAGGCCGTCAGCCGGTACTTCTACTGCAAGGTGAGATGCCAGTACCATGTATGTGACATGTATGTGATATGTATGTGACATGATGTATCTATGTATCAGTGCATTCTCCAGAACTCAGTGCACGGCATGTAGAGCTATACACATGGTGGTGGCTTCTACGGCTACGCTGGGCATAACGGGGCATTCTCACCAGGTTCGGAAAGGGCATGTCAGCAAGCTAATGGTCTAATGGTTGGCGGAACAGAAATTGCGCCTGTTTGGAGGTGTGGCTTTTGCCTAGTATAGAGAACTCTGCTGATCACCCGTAGAGGTGTATAAACCACAGAACGCGTACAGCCCTGCTTACGGAATAATCTGGGCTTCTTTGGCGGAACATTCGTCCCTTTTGCTTCCAATCTGCGTCAGCCGCTCTGTGTATAAATGGAGTACAACGCTATACAATGTTGAAGAATAATTATTACATTAGGCAAGATAAACTGGAGCAGACGGGGGAGAAACTTCTGGTTTCTGATATCCACATTTGCCCCCTGTCCTTTTCCTGTGCATCCATAACCTGAACTGCCACCTCTTTCCCAGTACAGAGACTGGCATACCTTCCCTACGGGGTCCTCTCCCGGAGCTGCACTCTCAGACCTGGGTACCAGCAGTGTTACGCTTATTCCCGGAACCCTCCCTTTCCTCTGCTCTCTCTGTCTCTTCTCTCTGCTCCAGCTCCGTGCTGTTGCACTACCAGTTTCCCGATTCCCCATATCCTTTCACTGACCTGCTCACATGGCCCTCTGTGCTGCCCCTTACCTCTCTCCTCCTCTGGTCTCTCCCAGCCACTATGGTGGAGACTCCTTTATCCTTCTTTAGCCTCCATCTCTAGTTTCCGCATCTACCACTCTCCAACCACAATTTCCCTGCTAACTATTTTGTAGAGGACACTGTGAGGAGTCTCCCCACTACATCCCACCAGCCCCGCGGGAGCCAATAGGAATCTGTTTCCTTTTTGGTGCTTTGAAGTAGGCAACATCTTACTTTTCACCCAGAAGTGGTGCCCAGTTGCTTGTCCCTGCCTGATGTAGTAGGGGATATGAGGATACGTCAGCCTTGTGTTTTGCGTACAAGAGAGGTTGACTAGCGACCTAGCAGTCTGTAGCTTGAGGGATCACTGTTCCAGGGAGTATTGTGGCTTGTTCTACCAGATCCGGTGAATGTCTCTTGGGCGGTGCGGCACGATGCTACATTGGAGCAGTTGTACAAACGGCCATCCGGCCTCCGTTCATACTTCTCCGAGGTTCTATAAATATATTGTCTTTTTGGCTAAAGCCGCCATTGTTGGGCATAAAGTTACCCCTGGTTCTCAGACAATAACCGTTGTGGCAGAGCTTCTTCCTTGATGTTTGTGGTGGGAAGACAGAACCAGTAGCGTACACTGTGTGAGATGGTTCTGTTATCCAGCTGATGGCTGTAGTCACCTAGTGCTGGATGATACTGGCAGCGAGGGGACTGGCACTTCTGTATTCCACTGGTGATCCGGTGGCTGATCCCACCATCTTCCAGCTGATTGCAGAGAGGCCGAACCACAAGATGGAGCTCTCCTGCACAAAGACTATGGATCTGCAGAAGTTCCTGGTCAGCGTCATGATGGTCCTGTGGAAGGGTCTTCTAAATCACCTGTTTCCTCTGCGGGAAATGCAGCCGCGTATCCTCAGAAAGGTCATACGAGAAGAGGGCCAAGCTGCTAGTAGCACCATACTGAACAAGTCAGTTGTGATACATGGACATTCCCAGGATGCACCTCGATCTATTGGGGTGTCATCTTCAAAGACCGGGACAATTTCACCATCGTAACGGACTTCAGCCTTGTGGTTGTTCATGGCATGATCCTGGCTCAAAAAGTGTTGTACATCCCATGCTCAGTGCCAAGACATGTTCCAGCGAGAAACGAATACAGAGTCGGCTGGTGTGGGAGGAAGAAATTTCCCCTCTGCTGTACAGTCACCTATTGCCATTGTGTCTTCCAACGTGGTTCAACTTTCAGCTGTTTTCTTGCTGGAGACGGCAGCACTTACTCCGGAAGTACAGACTGGTAGCAGGGTGATCACTGTTCAGTCCTCGCTAGTCCCTTGGGATGTGAATTTCATGTTGAAGCCATTAGAACAATCTAATTTTTAGCCAGAGGAATCAGTGGCCTGGTGACCCGGGGGCGTCAGAGCTGGCAGCTCTATAAAGCAAATCCCCATTCATTGGTTTTCTTGAACAACAATCAAAACTGTCTTCCTCTGAAGTTGGTTGCAAAGTTCCATTTAATTGAAAATATTGTAACTCCAGGTTGTCTGGATCAAAGATAGTAAATAGACAGACAGTCAATAAGTCAACACCAGATGATCAGCAGGGTCAATAGGTCAACAGGGACAATAGCTTCAAAAAGTTGACAGTTAAATGGTCAACATGGACTTAGGCCGACAGGATCAAAAGGCCAACAGCGTTAAATGGTTGGCACGCAAATGGTTGACACAAAACAGATTGACACATGAAGGTAGATGTGACATGGTCCGAGTTTCCGGGGTTCCGGGATTTTGTCTGAGAATGGGCAGGTTGGTTTTGGAAAATACGGTCATTCTAAGATGAAATCTTGGACCTCTGGCAACTCAGACCCTGTTACATCTACCCAATAGTTTTTGTGCTTTACATGACTTTTAGGTTCAGGGCTAGGCCCTTTGGGGAGGTGTAGGGGAGGGTTAGGCACTTTGGGGAGGGTTACATTTAGGCTGCAGAAGGGGACAGTTACGGTTAGGCACCAGGGAGAGGGTTAGGGTCTGGCTGCCGGAGGGACGGTTAGGGTTAGGCACTAGTGGGGGGATTAGGTTTAGGCTATGCAAGGGGACAGTTACTATTGGGCACCAGGGGGAGGGTTAGGCACTAGGTGGAGGATTAGGGTTAGGCACCAGGGGGAGGGTTAGGCACTATGCGGAGAGTTAGGGTTAGGCACCAGGGAATGGTTAGGCACTATGCGGAGGGTTAGGGTTAGGCACCAGTGGAGTGTTAGGGTTAGGCACCAGGGGGAGGGTCATGCACTATGCGGAGGGTTAGGGTTAGGCACTATGCGGAGGGTTAGGGTTAGGCACTTAGCTGAGGATTAGGGTTAGGCTGCGCAAGGGGACAGTTAGGGTTAGGCACCAGGGAAGGGTTAGGCTCTATGCGGAGGGTTAGGGTTAGGCACTATGCGGAGGGTTAGGGTTAGGCACTTAGCTGAGGGTTAGGGTTAGGCTGCGCTAGGGGACAGTTAGGGTTAGGCACCAGGGGAGGGTTAGGCACTAGGTGGCACTAGGTAGAGGGTTAGGGTTAGGCACCAGGTAAGGGTTAGGCACTATGCGGAGGCTAAGGGATAGACACCAGGGGAGGGTTAGGCACTATGCGGAGGGTTAGGGTTAGGCACCAGGGGAGGGGTAGGCACCAGGGGGAGGGTTAGGCACTATGCGGAGGGTTAGGGATAGACACCAGGGGAGGGTTAGGCACTATGTGGAGGGTTAGCGTTAGGCACTATGTGGAGGGTTAGGCACCAGGGGAGGGTTAGGCACTATGCGGAGGGTTAGGGTTAGGCACCGGGGGGAGGGTTAGGCACTAGGCGGAGGGTTAGGGTTAGGCACTATGTGGAGGGTTGGGATTAGGCACCAGGGGAGGGTTAGGCACTATGCGGAGGGTTAGGGTTAGGCACCGGGGGGAGGGTTAGGCACTAGGCAGAGGGTTAGGGTTAGGCACTATGTGGAGGGTTAGGATTAGGCACCAGGGGAGGGTTAGGCACTATGCGGAGGGTTAGGGTTAGGCACCGGGGGGAGGGTTAGGCACTATGCGGAGGGTTAGGGTTAGGCACCGGGGGGAGGGTTAGGCACTAGGCGGAGGGTTAGGTTTAGCTGATGGTTAGGTTTAGACTGCGCAAGGGGACAGTTAGGGATAGACACCAGGGGAGAGTTAGGCACTATGCGGAGGGTTAGGCACCGGGGGGAGGGTTAGGCACTATGCGGAGGGTTAGGGTTAGGCACCGGGGGGAGGGTTAGGCACTAGGCGGAGGGTTAGGGTTAGGCACTATGTGGAGGGTTGGGATTAGGCACCAGGGGAGGGTTAGGCACTATGCGGAGGGTTAGGGTTAGGCACCGGGGGGAGGGTTAGGCACTAGGCAGAGGGTTAGGGTTAGGCACTATGTGGAGGGTTAGGATTAGGCACCAGGGGAGGGTTAGGCACTATGCGGAGGGTTAGGGTTAGGCACCGGGGGGAGGGTTAGGCACTATGCGGAGGGTTAGGGTTAGGCACCGGGGGGAGGGTTAGGCACTAGGCGGAGGGTTAGGTTTAGCTGATGGTTAGGTTTAGACTGCGCAAGGGGACAGTTAGGGATAGACACCAGGGGAGAGTTAGGCACTATGCGGAGGGTTAGGGTTAGGCACCGGGGGGAGGGTTAGGCACTAGGCGGAGGGATGGTGTAATGGTAGCTGTGACCGGATGTCCCGTCCCCAGTACACAGAATGGAGAGTTAGGTCACACGGGACCTGGCTACACAGGGGATTTTCGCAGACCGTCAGTAACCGCCTGTTACTGACTCCACCCACTGCGCTGTGGGCGGGTTTATGCTGCCACCACCAAACTCCTAACCTGCCGTGGCATCTGGAACCACGGTTCTGCTCTGTATGTGTCGGCACGCTGCCTTACCACACCTGTGTGGTGTTGACGAATCCCCACTAGTCGCTTGACTAGGCCTCTGCCGGTAGCTGGCTGGAGGCGGAGCTTGGAGACGCTGGTTACACCCAGGACAGCCAGAAAACGGAGCTAGGTTTGGCCTAGCTCTGCAGATCACAAGATGAAGCGGTCGTCTTGAGGCAGATGATGTTTATTTGCTCAAATAGCCTTCAAAAAGACTCTTCCCTATTGCTAGGGGCAACAGCAATACAGCAAGATGTCACAGCAGAAAGTAGTTGGTATAATACACTTTTCTCTGACGTCCTAGTGGATGCTGGGAACTCCGTAAGGACCATGGGGATTAGCGGCTCCGCAGGAGACTGGGCACAAAAGTAAAGCTTTAGGACTACCTGGTGTGCACTGGCTCCTCCCCCTATGACCCTCCTCCAAGCCTCAGTTAGATTTTTGTGCCCGGACGAGAAGGGTGCACACTAGGGGCTCTCCTGAGCTTCTTAGTGAAAGTTTAGTTTTAGGTTTTTTATTTTCAGTGAGACCTGCTGGCAACAGGCTCACTGCATCGAGGGACTAAGGGGAGAAGAAGCGAACTCACCTGCGTGCAGAGTGGATTGGGCTTCTTAGGCTACTGGACACCATTAGCTCCAGAGGGACCGAACACGGTCCCAGAGCCGCGCCGCCGGCCCCCTTACAGAGCCAGAAGCAAGAAGAGGTCCGGAAAAATCGGCGGCAGAAGACATCCTGTCTTCACCAAGGTAGCGCACAGCACTGCAGCTGTGCGCCATTGCTCCTCAGCACACTTCACACTTCGGTCACTGAGGGTGCAGGGCGCTAGGGGGGGGCGCCCTGAGCAGCAATAAAAACACCTTGGCTGGCGAAAATACATCACATATAGCCCCCAGGGCTATATGGATGAATTTTAACCCCTGCCAGATTCCACAGAAAAACGGGAGAAAAGGCCGCCGAGAAGGGGGCGGAGCCTATCTCCTCAGCACACTGGCGCCATTTTCTCTCACAGCTCCGTTGGAGGGAAGCTCCCTGGCTCTCCCATGCAGTTACTACACTACAGAAAGGGGTTAAAAAAGAGAGGGGGGCACTAATTAGGCGCAGTATAACAATACAGCAGCTATAAGGGGAAAAACACTTATATAAGGTTATCCCTGTATATATATATAGCGCTCTGGTGTGTGCTGGCAAACTCTCCCTCTGTCTCCCCAAAGGGCTAGTGGGGTCCTGTCCTCTATCAGAGCATTCCCTGTGTGTGTGCTGTGTGTCGGTACGTTGTGTCGACATGTATGAGGAGGAAAATGAGGTGGAGGCGAAGCAATTGCCTGTAACAGAGATGTCACCCCCTAGGGAGTCGACACCTGAGTGGATGAGCTTATGGAAGGAATTATGTGACAGTGTCAGCTCTTTACAAAAGATTGATGACATGAGACAGCCGGCGACTCAGCCTGTGCCTGTCCAGGTGTCTCAAAAGCCATCTGGGGCTCTAAAACGCCCGTTACCGCAGATGGCAGATCCAGACGCCGACACGGATACTGACTCCAGTGTCGACGATTAAGAGACGAATGTGACTTCCAGTAGGGCCACACGTTACATGATTGAGGCTATGGAAAATGTTTTCTCTATCGTCCTAGTGGATGCTGGGGTTCCTGAAAGGACCATGGGGAATAGCGGCTCCGCAGGAGACAGGGCACAAAAAGTAAAGCTTTAGGATCAGGTGGTGTGCACTGGCTCCTCCCCCTATGACCCTCCTCCAAGCCTCAGTTAGGTTTTTGTGCCCGGCCGAGAAGGGTGCAATCTAGGTGGCTCTCCTAAAGAGCTGCTTAGAAAAGTTTAGCTTAGGTTTTTTATTTTACAGTGAGTCCTGCTGGCAACAGGATCACTGCAACGAGGGACTTAGGGGAGAAGAAGTGAACTCACCTGCGTGCAGGATGGATTGGCTTCTTTGGCTACTGGACATTAGCTCCAGAGGGACGATCACAGGTACAGCCTGGATGGTCACCGGAGCCTCGCCGCCGGCCCCCTTGCAGATGCTGAAACGAGAAGAGGTCCAGAATCGGCGGCAGAAGACTCCTCAGTCTTCTAAAGGTAGCGCACAGCACTGCAGCTGTGCGCCATTTTCCTCTCAGCACACTTCACACGGCAGTCACTGAGGGTGCAGGGCGCTGGGAGGGGGGCGCCCTGGGAAGCAATGTAAACCTATTTTTTGGCATAAAATACCTCACATATAGCCTCCGGGCGCTATATGGAGATATTTAACCCCTGCCAGAATCCGTTAAAGAGCGGGAGACGAGCCCGCCGAAAAAGGGGCGGGGCCTATCTCCTCAGCACACAGCGCCATTTCCTCACACAGTTCCGCTGGTCAGGAAGGCTCCCAGGCTCTCCCCTGCACTGCACTACAGAAACAGGGTTAAATCAAGAGAGGGGGGGCAACATTTGGCGAAATTGTGATTTTATAAAAGCAGCTATAAGGGAGCACTTATTATAAGGCTATCCCTGTAAAATATAGCGCTTTGGTGTGTGCTGGCAAACTCTCCCTCTGTCTCCCCAAGGGGCTAGTGGGGTCCTGTCCTCTATCAGAGCATTCCCTGTGTGTGTGTGCTATATGTCGGTACGTGTGTGTCGACATGTATGAGGACGATGTTGGTGAGGAGGCGGAGCAAATTGCCTGTAATAGTGATGTCACTCTCTAGGGAGTCGACACCGGAATGGATGGCTTATTTATGGAATTACGTGATAATGTCAACACGCTGCAAGGTCGGTTGGCGACATGAGACGGCTGGCAAACAAATTAGTACCTGTCCAGGCGTCTCAAACACCGTCAGGGGCGTTAAAACGTCCTTTTACCTCAGTCGGTCGACAGACACAGACACGGACACTGATTTCAGTGTCGACGGTGAAGAAACAAACGTATTTCCCTTTAGGGCCACACGTTACATGTTAAGGGCAATGAAGGAGGTGTTACATATTTCTGATACTACAAGTACCACAAAAGAGGGTATTATGTGGGATGTGAAAAAACTACCTGTAGTTTTTCCTGAATCAGATAAATTAAAGGAAGTGTGTGATGATGCGTGGGTTCCCCCCGATAGAAAATTATTGGCGGTATACCCTTTCCCGCCAGAAGTTAGGGCGCGTTGGGAAACACCCCTTAGGGTGGATAAGGCGCTCACACGCTTATCAGAACAAGTGGCGGTACCGTCTATAGATAGGGCCGTCCTCAAGGAGCCAGCTGACAGGAGGCTGGAAAATATCATAAAAAGTATATACACACATACTGGTGTTATACTGCGACCAGCGATCGCCTCAGCCTGGATGTGCAGAGCTGGGGTGGCTTGGTCGGATTCCCTGACTAAAAATATTGATACCCTTGACAGGGACAGTATTTTATTGACTATAGAGCATTTAAAGGATGCATTTCTATATATACGAGATGCACAGAGGGATATTTGCACTCTGGCATCAAGAGTAAGTGCGATGTCCATATCTGCCACAAGATGTTTATGGACACGACAGTGGTCAGGTGATGCAGATTCCAAACGGCACAAAGGTGTATTGCCGTATAAAGGAAGAGGAGTTAATTGGGGTCGGTCCATCGGACCTGGTGGCCACGGCAACTGCTGGAAAATCCACCGTTTTTACCCTAAGTCACATCTCTGCAGAAAAAGACACCGTCTTTTCAGCTTCAGTCCTTTCGTCCCTATAAGAGTCATATCTGCCCAGGGATAGAGGAAAGGGAAGAAGACTGCAGCAGGCAGCCCATTCCCAGGAACAGAAGCCTTCCACCGCTTCTGCCAAGCTCTCAGCATGAAGCTGGGACCGTACAGGACCCCTGGATCCTACAAGTAGTATCCCAGGGGTACAGATTGGAATGTCGAGACGTTTCCCCCTCGCAGGCTCCTGAAGTCTGCTTTACCAAGGTCTCCCTCCGACAAGGAGGCAGTATGGGAAACAATTCACAAGCTGTATTCCCAGCAGGTGATAATCAAATTACCCCTCCTACAACAAGGAAAGGGGTATTATTCCACACTATATTGTGGTACTGAAGCCAGAAGGCTAGGTGAGACCTATTCTAAATCTAAAAAAAAAAAAAAAAAAAAAAAAAAATTTGAACACTTACAAAGGTTCAAATCAAGATGGAGTCACTCAGAGCAGTGATAACGAACCAGGAAGAAGGGGACTATATAGTGTCCCGGGACATCAGGGATGCTTACCTCCATGTCCCAAATTTGCCCTTCTCACTAAGGGTACTTCAGGTTCGTGGTACAGAACTGTCACTATCAGTTTCAGACGCTGCCGTTTGGATTGTCCACGGCACCCCGGGTCTTTACCAAGGTAATGGCCGAAATGATGATTCTTCTTCAAAGAAAAGGCGTCTTAATTATCCCTTACTTGGACGATCTCCTGATAAGGGCAAAGTCCAGGGAACAGTTGGAGGTCGGAGTAGCACTATCTCGGATACTGCTACAACAGCACGGGTGGATTCTAAATATTCCAAAATCGCAGCTGTTCCCGACGACACGTCTGCTGTGCCTAGGGATGATTCTGGACACAGTCCAGAAAAAGGTGTTTCTCCCGGAAGAGAAAGCCAGGGAGTTATCCGAGCTAGTCAGGAACCTCCTAAAACCAGGAAAAGAGGCTTCCTACGAAGCAATTCCATTCGGCAGATTTCACGCAAGAACTTTTCAGTGGGATCTGCTGGACAAATGGTCCGGATCGCATCTTCAGATGCATCAGCGGATAACCCTATATCCAAGGACAAGGGTGTCTCTCCTGTGGTGGTTACAGAGTGCTCATCTTCTAGAGGGCCGCAGATTCGGCATTCAGGATTGGATGCTGGTGACCACGGAGGCCAGCCCGAGAGGCTGGGGAGCAGTCACACAAGGAAAAAATTTCCAGGGAGTGTGATCAAGTCTGGAGATTTTTCTCCACATAAATATACTGGAGCTAAGGGTAATTTTATAATGCTCTAAGCTTAGCAAGACCTCTGCTTCAAGGTCAGCCGGTATTGATCCAGTGGGAAAAACATCACGGCAGTCGCCCACGTAAACAGACAGGGCGGCACAAGAAGCAGGAGGGCAATGGCAAAAACTGCAAGGACTTTTCGCTGGGCGGAAAATCATGTGATAGCACTGTCAGCAGTGTTTCATTCCGGGAATGGAAACTGGGAAGCAGACTTCCTCAGCAGGCACGACCTCCACCCGGGAGAGTGGAAACTTCATCGGGAAGTTTTCCACATGATTGTGAACCGTTGGGAAATACCAAAGGTGGACATGATGGCGTCCCATCTGAACAAAAAACGGGACAGGTATTGCGCCAGGTCAAGAGACCCTCAGGCAATGGCTGTGGACGTTCTGGTAACACCGTGGGTGTACCAGTCGGTGTATGTGTTCCCTCCTCTGCTTCTCATACCTAAGGTACTGAGAATTATAAGACGTAGAGGAGTAAGAACTATACTCATGGCTCCGGATTGGCCAAGAAGGACTTGGTACCCGGAACTTCAAGAGATGCTCACAGAGGACTTATGGCCTCTGCCGCTAAGAAGGGACTTGCTTCAGCAAGTACCATGTCTGTTCCAAGATTTACCGCAGCTGCGTTTGACGGCATGGCGGTGGAACGCCGGATCCTAAGGGAAAAAGGCATTCCGGAAGAGGTCATTCCTACCCTGGTCAAAGCCAGGAAGGAGGTGACCGCACAACATTATCACCACATGGGGCGAAAATATGTTGCGTGGTGTGAGGCCAGGAAGGCCCCACGAAGAAATTTCAACTCGGTCGATTCCTGCATTTCCTGCAAACAGGAGTGTCTATGGGCCTCAAATTGGGGTCCATTAAGGTTCAAATTTCGGCCCTGTCGATTTTCTTCCAGAAAGAATTGGCTTCAGTTCCTGAAGTCCAGAAGTTTGTCAAGGGAGTATTGCATATACAACCCCCTTTTGTGCCTCCAGTGGCACTGTGGGATCTCAACGTAGTTCTGGGATTCCTCAAATCACATTGGTTTAAAACCAGTCAAATCTGTGGATTTGAAGCATCTCACATGAAAAGTGACCATGCTCTTGGCCCTGGCCTGGGCCAGGCGAGTGTCAAATTGGTGGTTTTTTTCTCAAAAAAAGCCCATATCTGTTTGTCCATTCGGACAGGGCAGAGCTGCGGACTCGTCCCCAGTTCTCTCCCTAAGGTGGTGTCAGTGTTTCACCTGAACCAGCTTATTGTGGTGCCTTGCGCCTACTAAGGACTTGGAGGACTCCAAGTTGCTAGATGTTGTCAGGGCCCTGAAAATATAGGTTCCAGGACGGCTGGAGTCAGGAAAACTGGCTTGCTGTTATCCTGTATGCACCCAACAAACTGGGTGCTCTTGCTTCTAAGCAGACTATTGCTAGTTGGATGTGTAATACAATTCAGCTTGCACATTCTGTGGCAGGCCTGCCACAGCCAAAATATGTAAATGCCCATTCCACAAGGAAGGTGGGCTCATCTTGGGCGGCTGCCCGAGGGGTCTCGGCTTTACAACTTTGCCGAGCGGCTACTTAGTCAGGGGCAAACACGTTTGTAAAATCATACAAATTTGATACCCTGGCTAAGGAGGACCTGGAGTTCTCTCATTCGGTGCTGCAGAGTCATCCGCACTCTCCCGCCCGTTTGGGAGCTTTGGTATAATCCCCATGGTCCTTTCAGGAACCCCAGCATCCACTAGGACGATAGAGAAAATAAGAATTTACTTACCGATAATTCTATTTCTCGGAGTCCGTAGTGGATGCTGGGCGCCCATCCCAAGTGCGGATTATCTGCAATACTTGTACATAGTTACAAAAATCGGGTTATTATTGTTGTGAGCCATCTTTTCAGAGGCTCCGCTGTTATCATACTGTTAACTGGGTTCAGATCACAGGTTGTACAGTGTGATTGGTGTGGCTGGTATGAGTCTTACCCGGGATTCAAAATCCTTCCTTATTGTGTACGCTCGTCCGGGCACAGTATCCTAACTGAGGCTTGGAGGAGGGTCATAGGGGGAGGAGCCAGTGCACACCACCTGATCCTAAAGCTTTACTTTTTGTGCCCTGTCTCCTGCGGAGCCGCTATTCCCCATGGTCCTTTCAGGAACCCCAGCATCCACTACGGACTCCGAGAAATAGAATTATCGGTAAGTAAATTCTTATTTTTACACATTTCTGATAATACCAGTACCACTAAAAAGGGTATTATGTTGGGTGAGAAAAAACTGCCTGTAGTTTTTCCTGCATCTGAGGAATTAAATGAGGTGTGTGATGAAGCGTGGGTTTCCCCCGATAAAAACTGTTAATTCCTAAAAAGTTATTAGCATCATACCCCTTCCCGCCAGAGGATAGGGCACGTTGGGAAACACCCCTTAGGGTGAATAAAGCGCTCACACGCTTGTCTAAACAGGTGGCATTACCGTCCACGGATACGGCCGCCCTTAAGGAACCTGCGGACAGAAAGCAGTAAAATATCCTAAAATGTATATACACTCACACGGGTGTGATACTGCGACCAGCAATCGCCTCAGCCTGGATGTGCAGTGCTGGGGTGGCTTGGTCGGATTCCCTGACTGACAATATTGATACCCTAGATAGGGACAGTATATTACTAACTATAGAGCATTTAAAAGATGCATTTCTATATATGCGTGATGCACAGAGGGATATTTGCCGACTGGCATCAAGAGTAAGTGCGCTGTCCATCTCTGCCAGAAGAGGGTTATGGACAAGACAGTGGTCAGGTGATGATGATTCCAAAAGGCATATGGAAGTATCGCCTTATAAAAGGGAGGAGTTATTTGGGACCTGGTGGCCACTGGAAAATCCACATTTTTACCCCAGGTAGCTTCTCAACCTAAGAAGACGCCGTATTATCAGGCGCAGTCCTTTCGGCCCCATAAGGACAAGCGGGCAAAAGGCGCCTCATTTCTGCCCCGTGGCAGAGGGACAGGAAAAAGGCTGCAGCACGGTGGGTGCCCGTCTCAAGAAATTCGAGACGTCTCCCCCTCGCCGTTTCATAAAGTCTGCTTTACCGACGTCTCCCTCAGACAGGGAGACAGTATTGCAAGCCATTCACAGGCTGTATTCCCAGCAGGTGATAATCAAGGTACCCCTCCTGCAACAGGGAAAGGGGTACTATTCCACACTATTTGTGGTACCGAAGCCGGACGGCTCGGTGAGACCAATTTTAAATCTAAAATCCTTGAACACTTACATACAAAGGTTCAAATTCAAGATGGAGTCACTCAGAGCAGTGATTGCAAACCTGGAAGAAGGGGACTATATGGTCTCTCTGAACATCAAAGATGCTTACCTACATGTCCCAATTTACCCTTCTCCAAGGGTACCTCAGGTTTGTGGTACAGAACTGTCACTATCAGTTTCAGACGCTGCCGTTTGAATTGTCCACGGCACCCCGGGTCTTTACCAAGGTAATGGCCGAAATGAGGATACTCCTTCGAAAGAAGGGAGTTTTAGTTATCCCTTACTTGGACGATCTCCTGATAAGGGCAAGATCCAGGGAACAGTTAGAAGTCGGGGTAGCACTATCTCAGATAGTGCTGCGGCAGCACGGTTGGATTCTCAATATTCCAAAATCGCAGCTGATCCCGACGACACGCCTTCTATTCCTAGGGATGATCCTGGACACAGTCCGGAAAAAGGTGTTTTCTCCCGGAGGAGAAAGCCAGGGAGTTATCCGAACTAGTCAGAAACCTCCTAAAACCAGGCCAAGTGTCAGTGCATCAGTGCACAAGGGTCCTGGGAAAAATGGTGGCTTCCTACGAAGCAATTCCATTCGGCAGATTCCACGCAAGAACTTTCCAGTGGGACCTGCTGGACAAATGGTCCGGATCGCATCTTCAGATGCATCAGCGGATAACCCTGTCACCAAAGACAAGGGTGTCTCTCCTGTGGTGGTTGCAGAGTGCTCATCTTCTAGAGGGCCGCAGATTCGGCATTCAGGACTGGGTCCTGGTGATCACGGATGCCAGCCTGAGAGGCTGGGGAGCAGTCACACAGGGAAGAAATTTCCAGGGCTTGTGGTCAAGCCTGGAGACATCACTTCACATAAATATTTTGGAGCTAAGGGCCATTTACAATGCCCTAAGCCAAGCAAGACCTCTGCTTCAAGGTCAGCCGGTGCTGATCCAGTCGGACAATATCACGGCAGTCGCCCACGTAAACAGACAGGGCGGCACAAGAAGCAGGAGGGCAATGGCAGAAGCTGCAAGGATTTTTCGCTGGGCGGAAAATCATGTGATAGCACTGTCAGCAGTGTTCATTCCGGGAGTGGACAACTGGGAAGCAGACTTCCTCAGCAGGCACGACCTCCACCCGGGAGAGTGGGGACTTCACCCAGAAGTCTTCCACATGATTGTAAACCATTGGGAAAAACCAAAGGTGGACATGATGGCGTCCCGCATAAACAAAAAATTGGACAGGTATTGCGCCAGGTCAAGGGACCCTCAGGCAATAGCTGTGGACGCTCTGGTAACACCGTGGGTGTACCAGTCAGTGTATGTGTTCCCTCCTCTTCCTCTCATACCAAAAGTACTGAGAATTATAAGACGGAGGGGAGTAAGAACTATACTCGTGGCTCCGGATTGGCCAAGAAGGACTTGGTACCCGGAACTTCAAGAGATGCTCACGGAGGACCCGTGGCCTCTACCTCTAAGAAGGGACCTGCTCCAGCAAGGACCCTGTCTATTCCAAGACTTACCGCGGCTGCGTTTGACGGCAGGGCGGTTGAACGCCGGATCCTGAAGGAAAAAGGCATTCCGGATGAAGTCATCCCTACCCTGGTCAAGCCAGGAAGGATGTAACCGCAAAGCATTATCACCGCATTTGGCGAAAATATGTTGCGTGGTGCGAGGCCAGTAAGGCCCCGATGGAGGAATTTCAACTAGGTCGATTCCTGCATTTCCTGTAAACAGGAGTGTCTATGGGCCTAAAATTGGGGTCCATTAAGGTTCAAATTTCGGCCCTGTCAATTTTCTTCCAGAAAGAACTAGCTTCACTACCTGAAGTTCAGACGTCTGTAAAAGGGGTACTGCATATACAGCCTCCTTTTGTGCCTCCAGTGGCACTTTGGGATCTCAATGTAGTTTTGGGGTTCCTAAAGTCACATTGGTTTGAACCACTTGAATCTGTGGAGTTAAAATATCTCACATGGAAAGTGGTCATGTTGTTGGCCCTGGCCTCGGCCAGGCACGTGTCAGAATTGGCGAGCTTTATCCTGTAAAAGCCCTTATCTGATCTTCCATTCAGACAGGGCGGAATTGAGGACTCGTCCTCATTTTCTCCCTAAGGTGGTTTCAGTGTTTCATCTGAACCAACCTATTGTGGTACCTGCGGCTACTAGTGACTTGGAGGACTCCAAGTTGTTGGACGTAGTCAGGGCCTTGAAAATATATGTTTCCAGGACGGCTGGAGTCAGGAAATCTGACTCGCTGTTATCCTGTATGCACCCAACAAGCTGGGTGCTCCTGCTTCTAAGCAGACTATTGCTCGTTGGATTTGTAGTACAATTCAGCTTGCACATTCTGTGGCAGGCCTGCCACAGCCAAAATCTGTAAAAGCCCATTCCACAAGGAAGGTGGGCTCATCTTGGGCGGCTGCCCGAGGGGTCTCGGCGTTACAACTTTGCCGAGCAGCTACTTGGTCAGGGGCAAACACGTTTGCTAAATTCTACAAATTTGATACCCTGGCTGAGGAGGACCTGGAGTTCTCTCATTCGGTGCTGCAGAGTCATCCGCACTCTCCCGCCCGTTTGGGAGCTTTGGTATAATCCCCATGGTCCTTACGGAGTTCCCAGCATCCACTAGGACGTCAGAGAAAATAAGAATTTACTTACCGATAATTCTATTTCTCGTAGTCCGTAGTGGATGCTGGGCGCCCATCCCAAGTGCGGATTGTCTGCAATACTTGTACATAGTTATTGTTACAAAAATCGGGTTATTGTTGTTGTGAGCCATCTTTCCAGAGGCTCCTCTGTTATCATGCTGTTAACTGGGTTCAGATCACAGGTTGTACGGTGTGATTGGTGTGGCTGGTATGAGTCTTACCCGGGATTCAAAATCCTTCCTTATTGTGTACGCTCGTCCGGGCACAGTATCCTAACTGAGGCTTGGAGGAGGGTCATAGGGGGAGGAGCCAGTGCACACCAGGTAGTCCTAAAGCTTTACTTTTGTGCCCAGTCTCCTGCGGAGCCGCTAATCCCCATGGTCCTTACGGAGTTCCCAGCATCCACTACGGACTACGAGAAATAGAATTATCGGTAAGTAAATTCTTATTTTCATGGGGCAACTGCCCTCCTTTTATCCTACTCCAGTACACAATACCACAGGGGGTAAGCCCGCTCTGTGGTGTACAACCAATCAATGTGTACCCATGTGCTGTGCATGCCTTGGTCACATGCACAGCTACCATTGTCTTCTATGGACAGTGGGGAGTGGTCACTCTCCTTTGCCTGTCCCATCCTGGAGGATCAGGATACGCCCCGGTGCCGTTCAGTCTAGGCTGGGGGAAGTTTTCCCGCCTAAACTGACTTCCAGGAATCTGCCCGGGACCCAGCTCAGCATCTGCAGCCTGGATTCGGGCTCCAGAGCTGGGCAGCCTAGATCCCCGGTCAGGGTTTCCTGCTCACAAAAGGCGATCTCTATGGAGCTCCAGAAAACCACTCAGCTTGTTGGAAAACTGAGCTTTTCCTCTCTTCCCATGATACTTTTAAGTCTGAGGCTGGGGGAGAAGGCATTCCGTTTTTGGGGAATCCATCAGCCTGCACAGCCATGGATTCCCCCCTCCCGGGACACAACAACCAGTAAGTGCATTCTTACATTAAATACATTTAAATACACTGTACATACAGGTCTCTGTTTATATACACAGATCCTGTGCCCTGCTGCGGCTCCACATACCCGGGCACGGCAGTGCCTCATCGTACAATATATATTAATTGTTAAACACATTGATATTTTTACTTTTCTGTACCCCTCGCCGTGCAGGGAGCCGGCTAGCCCAGTCCTCTGTGTGCTGCGCTCCCCCGGCAGCGCAGCAGCCCGGGACGCTGGTCCCGGCTGCCGCGGCTGGCCACCTCTTGAGTGCTGCCCCGATCGGCGCCATCTCTGAGCGCTGCAGCAGGAGCTGATCTGGCTGCAGCGGCTCTCCCTTCTCCCCCCTGCACGCACACACAGCTCAGCACGCTGGGGGGCTTCCTCACTGCAGCGGTCGCCGGAGAGGTCCGGGACCGCGACGCTGCATATAAATACATATATAAAACATACGGAACCTAGTGCCCATAGCATTTAAAGATGGCGCCCAGCGCCAGTACATATTTAAAAGTGGTACCAAGCGCCAATTGTCCTCAAAAATGGCCCGGGCACTCAATGGTTAACCCCTTCAGTGCCGCGGCCACCATTACACATGTGGCTGGGGGGGTCTCTCCGCCTACAGTAGCGTCTAGTTTCCCTTCGTGGAGAGGACCTTTCCCATAACACCCTGGGTCCATGTCAGAAACTATTTGGAATAGTAACTTGTGGCGAGTGAAGCGGAGCGGAGCGAGACACCGAGCCCGAAGCATGGCGAGCGAAGGGTCCAATTGTGCATAGAAAAAACAAAATAACCTCAAAGAACGGAGAAAACATTTAGGTGCTGTAAGGGCGGAAGTTCTCTACTGCCCTCTCGTGCCGTCACTTCCTGGTCCTGATCACGAAGGGAACATAGACACAAATATGGTGTAATGGTTATCATTACTGCCTCACAGCACTGAGGGCATGGGTTTGATTCCTACCATGGCTCTACCTGTGTGGAGTTTGTATATTCTCCCCGTGCTTGCGTGGGTTTCCTCTGGGTACTCCGGTTTCCTCCCACAATCCAAATATATACTGGTAGGTTACTTGTCTCCCAACACAAATTACCCCTAGTGTGAATGTGTGTACATGTGATAGGGAATATAGAGTGTAAGCTCCACTGGGGCAGAGACTGATGTGACTGGCCAAATATTCTCTGTACAGCGCTGCGGAATATGTGTGCGCTATATACATAACTGGTAATAATAAAAATAAGAGCATGATGTGCTACATTTACTATACAATGTTTTTCAAAGCTTCCGCGTCTTTGGCTGCTAAATTTTAAATGGGAAATAATAATTAATAGAAAACAAGTGCTGAGGAGTTATTTTCTCCAGGGACGTCAGAAGATCGTATGTTTGTCTGGTCCTCAAAAGGGTTGTCAGTCCCAACATTGGATTGTGAGAAGGATCATAAGCTTAAATTGGGGCAGGGAAATCCTGGTCTTTACAGGGCATCGGTCCGGTGAGTGCCTCCTTGCTGGTTGTGGGTGGAAGGTGTAGCGAACTGCAACTCTATTGTTACATCTCATGGTCAAGTGCCCTTCTCTGGATTCAGAGAAAACCTGATATACCTGCTGCCTGTCCCCCAGCCTTCAGCAACCCCCCCCCCCCCCCCAGCACCCCTGAACCTCATTCTCTTCCCCTACTGTTTCTCAGTAACAATTATTCCTTTGATTGGGAAGTGATATCTGGGCAGGAAAGGGTTTATGCCAGAACATTAAAGTCTCAAACGCAGCATAATAAACAGTTTTCTTCTTCCGGGTCCATGACCTCCTCAGGGGTATAGGCTGGTGGAGACCAGGACTGGCATCGACCGATAAAACTTTGTAAGCCTCCCAGTATGCACTGGGCTCCTCTTCCCTCATACCCCATGCTCAGGCACTTAAAAAAAATTTCGGTGCCAGCAGGAGCTGGTCACCACTGATCAGGGGGTGCACACATTTTTTTTTGGAGAAATTAGCGTCTGGCAGTCCACAGGACACCAACGCTGATGCTCCAACACCCCCACTGAGCCGTGACACCACAACTGGGTGTGTGATTTCCGCGGCACCCCTAATGATCACCTTCACTAGCAGAGGCACAGGGGCACCCAGGACCATTAAGTGTTCATGCGGCCGCACTAGACCAACAGAGCTGTAATGTTTACTGGCGCTGGGGACACAGACAGGCCACGAGAACCGGTAGGGTCGTTCAGCATAGGGGAGGTTAGCGCTTCCCCAGCGGGCCCTCCTCCATTCCACAGTGGTCTTCCTGCCCCGGGCTGCTCCTCCCTCATCCTCCACAGAGAGACGCTGGGCAGCCATTACCTGAGCTCTGCAGGTCTCCAGGAGCGGTGGGCAGAATCTCCATGTATAACTCTACCATATAGCAGGTTATACACCGCGCTGCATCCTACCAGGCTCTTCTACAGAGCTGTGTAATTAATATCAGTGCCCATTGCAGTTACATTGATTATTCTGCATTGTATGTGACTCGTACAAGAACTCCCATGACCATCTTTTACTACATTGCTGACAAAAATCACTAACCATATTGCTACCCCACCTGTGGCTCCCCCTATGGTATTACAACAGTCATTACAGCCTGTTTATCAGTCTATTGCAGCCACACCCGTCCCTCATACATGGTTGGACTCTATACCTCTATACAGAGTTTGGCTGCATTTCATAACATGGTGCAGGGTCAGGGTACATTGCATCCTGTGCCTTCCTCACAGTCTACCCCCCCCCCTTTCCCCCCCCCACACACACACTCTTGTTCAGAGGAATCATCAGTTACTGCTGATCATGTTGAGATTTCAGATGCTGAACCCCCCCTCGGGGGATGAGGAGGCCCCACCTAAATTTCATATGGCTGCTTTAATTAGGGCGGTCAAATTCTCCCTTCAACTGGAAGATGCTGAACCAGCCCCTACTGCTAAAGATCCTCTGCATAAATGGCAGAAGGTAGTTTTAGCTGACTTTCCACACTCTGACCACTTCTCAGAAGCTTTGAACGAGGCATGGAAAACTCCCACTTAGAAATTTACGGTCCCTAAGAAGCTCAGCTCCTTTTCTCTGCTGCCATCAGCAAATTGTACAAAGTGGGAGACTCCACCTATGGTGGATGCTCATGTCACACATTTAATTAAAAGTTAAATCATTCCTATCTCGATTGCATCATCCCTTAAGGAACTGCCGGATAGACAATTGGATATGTGTCTCAAATCTCTGTACTCCCTCATAGGAGCAACGGCTAGACCGGCTACTGCTACAGTCTGGGTGGATAAGGCCTTCGAGACTTAGGCCGACAATCTTGAATAGAGTTTCATGTCGAATCCCACCACTTACTAATATCAGAGTTGTTATCCTCTAAGGCTTCCCCTGTTTCCATTGCAGCTCGCCGCATTGTGTGGCTCCGTTCCTGGAAAGCAGATTTAGACGAATAGATGGTCTGGAAAGCCTTGCCATACACACTGTTTGGGCCAGAACTGGACAACTGGCAATCTCTAAGACAGCTTGCCTGCCTTCTGCATCCTCAGTGTGGTCTCGGACTTCGTCCTTTCAGTCTTTTTGTCAGCAAGGCAAGGCCAACGGTCAGATATTCACGCAAGTGTCTCGCACTATCAAGACCTTCAAACCCAAAACCAAACAGGCTTGGGCTGCCAGACGTCCAACTACCAAGCCAGAGGACAAACCCTCAGCCTGACGGGATGGGCCTCCCCCTGGGGGATCCCAGGGTGGAAGGCCGATTTCTTCAGTTTGCCCACACATGGCGTCAATTCACCACCGACGCCTGGGTCCTAGAAGGGGTCTCTCACGGGTACGGTCTTTCCTTACTGAAGCGTCCTCCCAAACAATACTTTCGGACTACTCCGTCAAAAGACCCCGGCAAACCACAGGCACTGACAGGAGTAATACGCTTCTACAGTCGGGGGTCATTATCCCTGTTCCATGACCTCAGCAGGGTCAGGGGTTCTATTCTATGCTCTTTTTAGTTCAGAAGCCAAATGGGTCATATCGTCCCATTCTGAATCTGAAACTACTGAACAAGTACCTCAAGGTCCCCAGGTTCCGTATGGAAACACTACATTCCATTGTCCTGGCTATGGGACCGGGAGACTATATAGTCTCCCTGTATATACAGGATGCATACCTCCATGTATCAATAGCACCCTGTCATCAGCGGTATCTTTGCTTTGCTGTCCTACACCAGCATTTCCAATTCCAGGTCCTCCCCTTCGGACTGTCTTCAGCCTCCAGGGTGTTCACAAAGCTCATGGCAGTGATGGCGGCCCATCTCTGGAAACAGGGAATTCGGATACTACCTTATCTAGACGACTGTCTACTGGCGCAATCTCCAACGGTGCTGGAAATTCAACTACAGCAGAGTGTCCTTCCTTCAGAACCATGGATAGCTAATCACTTTGGCCCACGTCTTCGCTCGTCCCATCTTAGAAGATGCTGCACCGGGGTGCACTACTGGACGCCAGAGTACAATGTATCTTCCTCCCTCAGGACAAGATTGCAACATTGTCTTTACACATCCGCAACCTGCTTCACAGTGCAAAGATCTCTATTCATTCAGTGATGCAGACACTAGGCTCCATGGTCTCAGTTTTTGATATGATAGAATATGCCCAATTCACTCCAGGCCTCTTCAGCGCCTGATACTCACAGAATGAACGGGGTTACCAACACAGATCAAATTTCAGACCTTCATTCTGCCCCGATCTCTTCGGGCGTCTCTTCCATGGTGGCTACACATGGCCAGTGTGGACAAGGGTCTGCCGTTCTGGATTCTACACTGGACACTCCTCACCACAGATGCCAGTCTCAGGGGATGGGGAGCTGTCACGGGCAGTTACGCCTTTCAGGGACACTGGTCTCTGATGGAAAGGGATCTCCTGATCATCTTCCTGGAACTTCGAGCTGTTTACCGGGCCCTTTAGATGGCCCAGGCCCTTTTGCAGGGTTCTCCGGTACAAATAACATCCAACAACATCTCCACGGTGGCCTATATAAATCAACAGGGCAGCACTCAGTGTGCAGCAATGCAGGAGGTAACTCGGATTCTCTTCTGGACGGAACTCCACCTTCCAGCCATCTCCGCAATATTCATTCCAAGAGTTCTCAACTGGGAAGCGGACTTTCTCAGTCAATAGGACATTAACACTGGGGAATGGTCTCTACACCCAGAGGTCTTTCAGATTCTGGTGGAGAAATGGGGTCTTCCAGATGTCGATCTCATGGCCTCCAGACACAACCACAAGGTTCCAGTGTACGGGCCAGGATACGAGATCCAGAAGTGAGCTTTGTGGACGCACAGTCCCATAAAATTTTCCTCTGGCCTATCTCTTTCCTCCAGTGTCTCTCCTTCCCAGAGTACTGAGGAAGTTCAAAGAGGCTCCAGCATGGCCCAGACGCCATTGGTTCACAGATCTAGTAGATCTCTCCATAGACGAGCACTTCCTTCTTTTTCTGCTAGCTATTGCTTCAGCCCGTAGAGTCTCTGACTTGGGAGCTCTCTCATCTCGCTCCCCATTTCTGATATTCCACCAGGACTTTGGACTAAACATGGATACCTACCAAAGGTAGTGTCTAAATTTCATATCAACAAACCAATTGTGGTACCGGCCTTCCTCCATAGGAAGCCTCGTTGGATGTGGCCCCTTCACTCAGGATCTACGTGGACCGAACAGATGCCTAATTCATCCTCTATGGATTCCACTAGCGGGGCTGTCCTGCCAATAAAAAACATTGGCACGTTGGCTTCACATGACCATCTCACAGGCTTACACGCAGGCTCATCTTCCTGTTCCAAGTACAGTCTCTGCTCACTCTACTCGCTCTGTGGGTCCTTTGTGGGCAGCACGCCGTGGAACCACTGCCGAACAATTATGCAAGGCTTCTACGTGGTCTTCTGCCTACACATTTTCTTAAGGTTCTATGCCTTTGATACATTTGCCTCAGGATGCAACCTTTGGCCGCCAAGTCCTCCTTTCAGCTTAGGAGCATTCCCTCCCTATTACAACTGCTTTGGGACATCCCACGGTTAACCCTGTGGAGAACATGGACCCTGATGAAGAAAAAATGAGTTATCGTAAAACTTACTTTCATTTACTCTTTTTTTCTTCGAGGTCCATGGGATCCAAACACCCTGATGCATCACACTTCAGTGGGTTTCCTTTACGGTAACCAGTTCACTTCTC